>NC_092106.1:31728385-31820885 GCF_045679555.1 Salvelinus alpinus | reverse complement strand
GAGACATGCAGGACAGTTCACAGCTGTTGAAAGGGCCGTCGGTACACTACAGAGACATGCAGGACAGTTCACAGCTGTTGAAAGGACCGTTGGTAAACTACAGAGACATGCAGGACAGTTCACAGCTGTTGAAAGGACCGTTGGTAAACTACAGAGACATGCAGGACAGTTCACAGCTGTTGAAAGGGCCGTCGGTACACTACAGAGACATGCAGGACAGTTCACAGCTGTTGAAAGGACCGTTGGTAAACTACAGAGACATGCAGGACAGTTCACCCTGGACACTAAGAGACAATGTTAATTAATTGTATTTATATTCATCACCAGGTCTCAAAGCACTTTAATATGTAGGTGAGGAACTCTCCAGATCCACCATCTGTAGCAATGGCACCAACCTGTATAGTCTGTCCATCCCTGACTTAACGTTAACCCTATCAGACCAGGAGAGAGTTAACATAGTTAACATAGAATACACACTGCTTCTCAATTTCCCTCCATCCTCTATGTCAACTATATCTGTGCCAGTGGACCCAGAGAAAGCACCCACAGGACCCTGACTAATGTCTGGTGTGGTCCGACCCAACAGGACCTTTACTGCTGTAGTCACTATACACATATTGTGCTTTCCATCACAAAAGATGCACATACAGGTACACACTAACACACACAGACACACTATTTTGCTGCAGTGAGGTGTGAAGTAATTGTTATAGAGAACACTGCAATAATAATAGCAGCAACTGTATATCATTCATCAGCCATGTGTTTTATTCATAATTAAGTGTTTCTCCTAGGATTTATTTCAGCAGCGGTCTCAGAGTTAGCAGGGATCCACGACAAATGTCACTGCTAAATGCATATAGGGGAAATGGGAAACACTGAGTAGCCTAAACATGTCTCGGACAGAAGTTAGAGCTAGGGTGCTGGGGAGAACAGGCTCGTGGTAATGGCTGGAGAGAATTAGTGGATTGGTATCAAATACATGTGTTTGATGCCATTGCATTCGCGCCATTCGGAGCCGTCCTCCACTCAGCAGCCTCCACTGAGCTAGAGGTATGGAGAACTGTAAAACTGACTGTTAAAACTGTGTTTATCTTGAGTGGGTTCTGCATGTCTCTGAGACACGCTATCAGAGTCGGTACAGCCACCTGGTTTCTTCACGCATCGCGCCGACAGAAACAAGCATCTTTCTGGTAAGAAAAGGGGCGGGGGGGGGGGTATGCCTTATGATTAACGAGACGTGGTGTGATCATAACAACATACAGGAACTCAAGTCCTTCTGTTCACCTGACTTAGAATTCCTCACAATCAAATGTCGACTGCATTATCTACCAAGAGAATTCTCTTCGATTATAATCACAGCCGCATATATTCCCCCCCAAGCAGACACAGATGGCCCTGAACAAACTTTATTTGACTCTATGTAAACTGGAAACCACATATCCTGAGGCTGCATTCATTGTAGCCGGGAATTTTAACAAGGCTAATCTGAAAACAAGACTCCCTAAATTCTATCAGCATATCGATTGTGCTACCAGGGCTGGTAAAACCCTGGATCATTGTTATTCTATCTCCCGCGACGCATATAAGGCCCTCCCCCGCCCTCCTCTCGGAAGAGCTGACCACGACTCCATTTTGTTGCTCCCTGCCTATAGACAGAGACTAAAACAGGAAGCTCCCGCGCTCAGGTCTGTTCAACGCTGGTCCGACCAATCTGATTCCACGCTTCAAGATTGCTTCGATCACGTGGATTGGGATATGTTCCGCATTGCGTCAAATAACAACATTGACGAATATGCTGATTCGGTGAGCCAGTTTATTAACAAGTGTATCGGCGAGGTCGTACCCACAGCAACTATTAAAACATTCCCAAACCAGAAACCGTGGATTGATGGCAGCATTCGCGCGAAACTGAAAGCGCGAACCACTGCTTTTAACCAGGGCAAGGTGACCGGAAACATACAAACAGTGAAGCTATTCCCTCCGCAAGGCAATCAAACAAGCTAAGCGTCAGTATAGAGACAAAGTAGAGTCGCTATTCAACGGCTCAGACACAAGAGGTATGTGGCAGGGTCTACAGTCAATCACGGATTACAAAAAGAAAACCAGCCCCGTCGCGGACCAGGATGTCTTGCTCCCAGACAGACTAAACAACTTCTTTGCTCGCTTTGAGGACAATACAGTGCCACTGACACGGCCCGCTACCAAAATCTGCGGACTCTCCTTCACTGCAGCCGATGTGAGTAAAACATTTAAACGTGTTAACCCTCGCAAGGCTGCAGGCCCAGACGGCATCCCCAGCCGCGTCCTCAGAGCATGCGCAGACCAGCTGGCTGGTGTGTTTATGGACATATTCAATCAATCCTTATCCCAGTCTGCTGTTCCCACATGCTTCAAGAGGGCCACCATTGTTCCTGTTCCCAAAAAAGCTAAGGTAACTGAGCTAAACAACTACCGCCCCGTAGCACTCACTTCCGTCATCATGAAGTGCTTTGAGAGACTAGTCAAAGACCATATCACCTCCACCCTACCTGACACCCTAGACCCACTCCAATTTGCTTACCGCCCCAATAGGTCCACAGACGACGCAATCGCAACCACACTGCACACTGCCCTAACCCATCTGGACAAGAGGAATACCTATGTGAGAATGCTGTTCATCGACTACAGCTCAGCATTTAACACCATAGTACCCTCCAAACTCGTCATCAAGCTCAAGACCATGGGTCTCGACCCCGCCCTGTGCAACTGGGTACTGGACTTCCTGACGGGCCGCCCCCAGGTGGTGAGGGTAGGTAACAACATCTCCACCCCGCTGATCCTCAATACTGGGGCCCCACAAGGTGCGTTCTGAGCCCTCTCCTGTACTCCCTGTTCACCCACGACTGCGTGGCCATGCACGCCTCCAACTCAATCATCAAGTTTGCAGACGACACTACAGTGGTAGGCTTGATGACCAACAACGACGAGACGGCCTACAGGGAGGAGGTGAGGGCCCTCGGAGTGTGGTGTCAGGAAAATAACCTCACACTCAACGTCAACAAAACAAAGGAGATGATCGTAGACTTCAGGAAACAGTAGAGGGAGGACCCCCCTATCCACATCGACGGGACAGTAGTGGAGAGGGAAGTAAGTTTTAAGTTCCTCGGCGTACACATCACGGACAAACTGAATTGGTCCACCCACACAGACAGCGTGGTGAAGAAGGCGCAGCAGCGCCTCTTCAACCTCAGGAGGCTGAAGAAATTCGGCTTGTCACCAAAAGCACTCACAAACTTTTACAGATGCACAGTCGAGAGCATCCTGTCGGGCTGTATCAACGCTTGGTACGTCAACTGCTCCGCCCCACAACCGTAAGGCTCTCCAGAGGGTAGTGAGGTCTGCACAACGCATCACCGGGGGCAAACTACCTGCCCTCCAGGACACCTACACCACCCGATGTCACAGGAAGGCCATAAAGATCATCAAGGACAACAACCACCCGAGCCACTGCCTGTTCACCACGCTATCATCCAGAAGGCGAGGTCAGTACAGGTGCATCAAAGCAGGGACCGAGAGACTAAAAAACAGCTTCTATCTCAAGGCCATCAGACTGTTAAACAGCCACCACTAACATTGAGTGGCTGCTGCCAACATACTGACTCAACTCCAGCCACTTTAATAATGAAAATGAAAAAATGTATGTTAAAAACATGTTTCACTAGCCACTTTAAACAATGCCACTTAATATAATGTTTACATACCCTACATTACTCATCTCATATGTTTATACTGTACTCGACACCATCTACTGCATCTTGCATCTGCTAACCATGTGTATGTGACAAATGACATTTGATTTGATTTGATACTCCATATGTGTAACCGATGTGAAATGGCTAGCTAGTTAGCGGTGGTGCGTGCTAACAGCTTTTCAATCGGTGACGTCACTTGCTCTGAGACCTTGAAGTAGTTGTTCCCCTTGCTCTGCAAGGGCCGCGGCTTTTGTGGCGCGATGGGTAACGATGCTTCGTGGGTGTCAGTTGTCTATGTGTGCAGAGGGTCACTGTTTCAAGCCCAGGTAGGGGCGTAGGAGAGGAACGGAAGCACGACATATAGTTATTGAATCTCACACACGGTGTGTTCGTGAGAAAAGAGCAACTCGTGGGTTGGCTGCTCTAAAGTGCACCACCAAAACAGTATTTACTGGTTATCAGAATTACAACAATAGGAGTACAAATTCCCCACCATTCATCATAGACTACTTCATGTTGTTGACAGGTTTAGACAGGTTAAAATAGCTGTGGTTTAAAGGAGGAATCAAACAGTAACATCGGAGACAGGTATGACAGTTGAACTAAGCTGACGAGGCAGCTATAAATTATATTCTTCAAGAATCATTGGGTATATATCGTTAATTTAAAAGTTTTTTTATTTTTTATCTACTACCTACGCATCGTAGAATTCTCCTTTAAGGTAGTTAACTAATACTATGCACCCTGCGCATTTAATTCGGAGGGCCATTGCCAAAATGATTATATATTCTATGGAAACATGTCCAGACTACTATGGTATAAAGACTATACATTGTGCCAATGAGGTTGTTTCGAGTCGTCTGCGTATAAAGTACAATTGTAAGACTGTTTTTTACCTCTGTGGCTGCGACAAAATAATGACTTTCTCTGCTGCTGTAAACAAGTGGGAGATCCAAACCTGCCTCGTGTTTTACCAGGCAGTCGCCTAGTAAGTAGCCCAAACAAATGAGTACTTTAGTGAGAAAAATCAGTAAACCAATCAATGGAGATCCTTCATAAAGTCCAACTGATTTGGATATGTTTTTTGGAGCACCAGAGCGCATGATATCGAAGATATTGGGCGGGTTCGATTATGCTGAGTCGCGGGGCACCGGTTTATGGCCGGTGACGTGAACGGGCAAAAGAGAGGAGCGCCCATCTCAAATCGAACAGCCTAATCTGCGCTGCTTGGTCATGTTGTCAACAAGGCAGCATGGTGAATCTTCCAGAAATATATAACATCTCTTTTCCATAAAATATATGTTTGAATTTTCAAACGAGTTTTTATTGGAAAGGCAGATAAAGCGTTTTGTTTTATATATATTTTTTAAATCAAAAGCAATCATTACTCCACGTGCTAATTAGGTTGACTGGTGAGCTTAATGTGGCTCATTACAAAGGGGTTTCAGAGTCCTGCAATAAGAGCTTTGATGCTAATATGTGTATAAACTCTTTATTTGTGTTGACTGATACCCCATTTAATGGGTGCACACTAGAGGTGAGCAGGTCAGCTGTTTGTTCACCTGCATCTGCCTGCAATTGCTAATCGACTGTGATAATGTGAAAATCTGAGGCCGGCACCCAACCCTAACCTGCATATTAACATGTGCTATAGGCTACCGTCAAAGACTGCAGAAAGATGTTTTGACAGGGGGTGCAGGATTTTGCTGCTGCCTGATTTAGTTATGTTTCTGCTTATCATTTCTGACATTTTGGTAGGCTATTTGTTATTCAACTTGTCTATAATTAGATACATGCAGCTTCTCTTCTGTCATTATATGTTGACGTAGCAGACTAAATAAACCCTTGCTCAACAGAATAATGTCATACATGACAGAATGAATTCTTCAATCTATTTGACATCAAATTAAATCAAATTGTATTTCAAGGCCTACCTTCAAACTCAGTGCCTCTTTGCTTGACATCATGGCAAAATCAAAAGAAATCAGACAAGGCCTCAGAAAAAAAATTGTAGACCTCCACAAGTCTGGTTCATCCTTGGGAGCAAATTCAAAACGCCTGAAGGTACCACGTTCATCTGTACAAACAGTAGTACACAAGTATAAACACCATGGGACCACGCAGCCGTCATACCGCCCAGGAAGGAGACGCCTTCTATCTCCTAGAGATGAACGTACTTTGGTGCGAAAAGTGCAAATCAATCCTAGAACAACAGCAAAGGACCTTGTGAAGATGCTGGAGGAAACCAGTACAAAAGTATCTATATCCACCGTCAAACGAGTCCTATATCGACATAACCTGAAAGGCCGCCAGCAAGGAAGAAGACACTGCTTCAAAACCACCATAAAAAAGCCAGACTACGGTTTGCAACAGCACATGGGGACAAAGATCGTACTTTTTGGAGAAATGCCCTGTGGTCTGATGAAACAAAAATAGAACTGTGTGGCCATAATGACCATCGTTATGTTTGAAGGAAAAAGGGAGAGACTTGCAAGACGAAGAACACCATCCCAACCGTGAAGCACGGGGGTGGCAGCATCATGTTGGGGGTGCTTTGCTGCAGGAGGGACTGGTGCACTTCACAAAATAGATGGTATCATGAGGGTGGAAAATGATGTGGATATATTGAAGCAACATCTCAAGACATCAGTCAGGAAGTTAAAGCTTGGTCGCAAATGGGTCTTCCAAATGGACAATGACCCCAAGAATACTTCCAAAGTTGTGGCAAAATGGCTTAAGGACAACAAAGTCAAGGTATTGGAGTGGCCATCACAAAGCCCTGACCTCAATCCTATAGAACATTTGTGGGCAGAACTGAAAAAGCGTGTGCGAGCAAGGAGGCCCACAAACCTGACTCAGCTACACCAGCTCTGTCAGGAGGAATTGGGCAAGATTCACCCAACTTATTGTGGGAAGCTTGTGGAAGGCTACCCGAAAAGTTTGACTCAAGTTAAACAATTTAAAGGCAATGCTACCAAATACTAATTGAGTGTATGTAAACTTCTGACCCACTGGGAATGTGATGAAAGAAATAAAAGCTGAAATAAATCATTCTCTTTACATGACATTTCACATTCTTAAAATAAAGTGGTGAACCTAACTGACCTAAAACAGGGGATTTTTACCAGGATTAAATGTCAGGAATTGTGAAAAACGGAGTTTAAATGTATTTGGCTAAGGTGTACGTAAACTTCCGACTACAGCTGTATTTTTTAAATTTAATTTAAAAAAAAAAATATTTAATTTTTTATTAAATTTAAACATTTTCCGACTTCAGCTGTATGTACGTACAGTCACTGTTGGGATGACGTCATCGATGCACTTATTGATGAAGCCTGTGACTGATGTGGTGTACTCCTCAATGCCATCGGAGGAATCCCGGAACATGTTCCAGTCTGTGCTAGCAAAACAGTCCTGTAGTTTAGCATCTGCTTCATCTGACCACTTTTTTATTGACCGAGGCACTGGTGCTTCCTGCTTCAAAGTGTTTTCTGTCATCTTCTTTCACGACGTTTATGGACTGGGGAGAAAAGGCAATTACTGTTTATTATTATTTTTTATTTTTTTTGTAAGTGATATAAAAACATTCCGACCTTGTTAAGCATAATCTAGTCCAAATATGGCATTATTCCACTATTTGTATCTGTTTGGATCAGTTTCAATGCGTTACTTTTATTTTAAAGGACAACAGCAAATTCCACTATTGTGTCTAATCCTTATTGTGGCTAGCTTCACACAGGTGTGCTCTGCTTGTATCAAATTCTCCCGGTGAACGCGTATGTTTTACGTACACGCGCCCTTGTTCTCGCCGAATTAGAGACAAGAGGGTTCGCGCGTAAGGAGGGGGAGGGCCACCATTTGGGGCCTCACCTGTGACACAGTAAAATATCATATATGTATTTTACAACGTTAATGCTGTAGATTGCACTGCAGCCATTCTGCTGCCAGTATAATGCAGTACATTTACAGTACAGGATATGCTGGTTTACGATGATGGATATTCTTCATCCTGTTCTCTCCAGAGGGAAAAAAACATCTAAATAATGAAACACGCCCCAGGCTCTGTCCCAACTTGTTTTGCCTTTTTATTGAATCTGTCAATACTGCAGCCTGCCTGCTGTTCAGGATCTGGTGGCCTTGAAAACAATATGTCCTCAACTGAAATATAGCTTAACCTATGTCCTCAATTAACACCATTCTGCGTCAAATTACATAATGTTTGAATAAAATGCACATTTCATGTCTGATAAATTAATGAAGGAATAATAAATAAATAAACAAACAAATGAATACATAAATATATACAGCATATTTTTTATTTAATGTTTTGCACCAACAATGGCATCAAGTCCGGCATACCGTGAGTTATGGGAAAACACCTCGATAGAGATGGTTACAAATCAACTCAATGAGTCTGGTTCTGAGATGGATTTATTTTGTGCAATAGCTGCCTTGCATCAAGTGTGTGTGTGTGTTGAAGAATGCAATATCACCCAATGTTGCTTGAGAAATAATGACTGTTAGTCAGAATGAAAACAAGAAGTTCCAAGGACCTGCTGCCTGCTTTGTGTTCCAGTTTACTGAAAAAGGAATTGAGTATCTTAAATAATCCTACAAGACCCCCCTTGCACCCCCTCCTCACGCCCACCCCACAAATAAATAAATCAAAAGAAAAACTAAAACTTGCCCTTCGAGTGGAAAAATGTCCTTACTATGACTAAGGATCAGACCCCTTTTTTCAATTTTCGCCTAAAATTACACCCAAATCTAACTGCTCAGGACCTGAAGCAAGGATATAAATATTCTTGATACTATTAGAAAGGAAACACTTTGAAGTTTGTGGAAATGGGAAATGAATGTAGTAGAATATAACACATTAGAACTGGTAAAAGGTAATACAAAGAAAAAAAAATGATATATATTTTTTTTGTTCCATCATCTTTGAAATGCAAGAGAAAGGCCAATATATCGCTTAGGAGTCTAGGCGCAATTTAGATTTTGGCCACTAGATGGCAGCAGTGTATGTGCAAAGTTTTAGACTGATCCAATGAACCATTGCATTACTGTTCAACATTTGTATCAAATGTGCCAAATTGGTCAGTTGATACATTTTCAAGTACATAACTATAGAGAACATACAAAAATGATATGGTAATAACAAAAACAAGTTTACACACTCCCAGGAATGTCATCAAATATGAATAATTAGCTTCCCTACAGAAAAGACACTAACCTTCACATATGTAGATGAGGGGGGGGGGGGGGGGGGGGGTTCAAACTAGGGGTTCAAACTGTAGAGCCCAGTTCCTACATTTGAATAAAAAAATTGATTTTATCAAACATAACTATGCTACATTTTATCTCTGGGACCCTCAGGATGACAAATTAGAGCAAGATTACTGAATGTAAGGACATTATTTACCTTCAGAGGTGAACTGTAAGTCGCTCTGGATAAGAGCGTCTGCTAAATGACTAAAATGTAAAATGTAAAATGTAAATGTATCAAACCAGTTGCTATGATAAAAGTGTTTTGTTGTTGTGCACGGTATTTTTTTCACTGTTATAGCTACTGTAAATTGGATAGTGCAGTTAGATTAACAAGAATTTAAGCTTTCTGCCCATATAAGACATGTCTATGTCCTGGGAAATGTTCTTGTTTCTTGTTACTTACAATGTCATGCTAATCACATTAGCACACGTTAGCTCAATTGTCCCGCGGGGGGGAAACACTGATCCTGTAGAGGTTGAATTTACTAACTGTATGTCACTTTGGATAAGAGCGTCTGCTAAGTGACTAAAATGTAAATGTAAACATTTGAAAAGTTACATTACAGATACCATAACCTTTAACACATTACCTAACCAAGACATAACTAGCCCGTATCCATGACATTATAACAGCTCATTGTCATGACAATGTATCATGGTGGAATGGGTATTGTTGTGAAGGGTCATGGGATCCTTCAGAACCGGTATTACATAATGTACTGTATACCTGGTTAGTACTGTACATGCAGGTATTACCGTAACCATTTCTCTCCTACAGGGTGTGAGTGCTGGGATTTACACCAGTTTTTCCACAGTAACCATGTTCCAACTGGCTTCTTCTATCACCCTCAGGCCTGGAGCTGTATAACTACTGCATGTCAGTTATTTACCCGTGTGTGACCATTAATGAGACAGTTAGTCAAACAGGTGTGTGTAGTGGTGTGTGTAGTGGTGTGTGTAGTGGAATGTGTAGTGGTGTGTGTAGTGGAGTGTGTAGTGGTGTGTGTAGTGGTGTGTGTAGTGGTGTGTGTAGTGGTGTGTGTAGTGGAATGTGTAGTGGTGTGTGTAGTGGTGTGTGTAGTGGTGTGTGTAGTGGTATGTGTAGTGGTGTGTGTAGTGGTGTGTGTAGTGGAATGTGTAGTGGTGTGTGTAGTGGTGTGTGTAGTGGTATGTGTAGTGGTGTGTGTAGTGGTGTGTGTAGTGGTATGTGTAGTGGTATGTGTAGTGGTGTGTGTAGTGGTATGTGTAGTGGAATGTGTAATGGTGTGTGTAGTGGTGTGTGTAGTGGTGTGTGTAGTGGTATGTGTAGTGGTGTGTGTAGTGGTGTGTGTAGTGGTGTGTTTTGTCAGGTATGCAGGGGAACACTTCACTGACTCTGAATGGTGTTATGATGACAGGGTGAAAGTACCTGGCAGGTATATATCTATGCTATCATGCACAATGTGACATCCTTCTGTTTTTTTAAACCTCTACCCACGTACGTTATTGAGACCTAGCGACAGAAAGAACATTAGCATAAGATAACAATCACGGACAGGTTCATGGAGGATCCCACCCCACCAGTGCAGTGAGTGATTACTATTTACACGGGGGTTGCCAGCTGTACTGCCCCAGATCCTAGGGGAGGATGAACAGATAGCCAGCTGTACTGCCCCAGACACTAGGGGAGGATGGACCGATAGCCAGCTGTACTGCCCCAGACATTAGGGGAGGATGAACAGATAGCCAGCTGTACTGCCCCAGACATTAGGGGAGGATGGACAGATAGCCAGCTGTACTGCCCCAGACATTAGGGGAGGATGGACAGATAGCCAGCTGTAGTGCCCCAGACACTAAGGGAGGATGGACAGATAGCCAGCTGTACTGCCCCAGACATTAGGAGAGGATGGACAGATAGCCAGTTGTACTGCCCCAGACATTAGGGGAGGATGGACAGATAGCCAGCTGTACTGCCCCAGACATTAGGAGAGGATGGACAGATAGCCAGCTGTACTGCCCCAGACATTAGGGGAGGATGGACAGATAGCCAGCTGTACTGCCCCAGACACTAGGGGAGGATGAACACAGAGCCAGCTGTACTGCCCCAGACATTAGGGGAGGATGGACAGATAGCCAGCTGTACTGCCCCAGACATTAGGGGAGGATGAACAGATAGCCAGCTGTACTGCCCCAGACATTAGGGGAGGATGGACAGATAGCCAACTGTACTGCCCCAGACACTAGGGGAGGATGGACACAGAGCCAGCTGTACTGCCCCAGACATTAGGGGAGGATGAACACAGAGCCAACTGTACTGCCCCAGACATTAGGGGAGGATGAACACATAGCCAACTGTACTGCCCCAGACATTAGGGGAGGATGGACAGATAGCCAGCTGTAGTGCCCCAGACATTAGGGGAGGATGGACAGATAGCCAGCTGTACTGCCCCAGACATTAGGGGAGGATGGACAGATAGCCAGCTGTACTGCCCCAGACATTAGGGGAGGATGGACAGATAGCCAGCTGTAGTGCCCCAGACACTAGGGGAGGATGGACAGATAGCCAGCTGTACTGCCCCAGACATTAGGGGAGGATGGACAGATAGCCAGCTGTAGTGCCCCAGACATTAGGGGAGGATGGACAGATAGCCAGCTGTACTGCCCCAGACATTAGGGGAGGATGGACAGATAGCCAGCTGTAGTGCCCCAGACACTAGGGGAGGATGGACAGATAGCCAGCTGTAGTGCCCCAGACATTAGGGGAGGATGAACAGATAGCCAGCTGTACTGCCCCAGACATTAGGGGAGGATGGACAGATAGCCAGCTGTACTGCCCCAGACATTAGGGGAGGATGGACAGATTTCCAGCTGTACTGCCCCAGACATTAGGGGAGGATGGACAGATTTCCAGCTGTACTGCCCCAGACATTAGGGGAGGATGGAGACAGAGCAATTTTTATTACCATAGATATAGTTTGTGGTCATCACCATTAGACATGAATAATAACCTACAGAATCTCTATGGTCATTATGATCTAAAAGCTAGGTCTGGAAACTCTATGGTGATTATTATCTACTAGCTAGGTCTGGAAACTATGGTCCTTAGGATCTACTAGCTAGGTCTGGAAACTCTATGGTGATTATTATCTACTAGCTAGGTCTGGAAACTCTATGGTGATTATTATCTACTAGCTATACCTGGAAACTCTATGGTGATTATTATCTACTAGCTAGGTCTGAAAACGCTATGGTCATTATGATCTACTAGCTAGGTCTGGAAACTCTATGGTGATTATTACCTACTAGCTAGGTCTGGAAACTCTATGGTGATTTTTATCTACTAGCTATACCTGGAAACTCTATGGTGATTATTATCTACTAGCTAGGTCTGGAAACGCTATGGTCATTATGATCTACTAGCTAGGTCTGGAAACTCTATGGTGATTATTACCTACTAGCTAGGTCTGGAAACTCTATGATGAGTATTATCTACTAGCTATGCCTGGAAACTCTATGGTGATTATTATCTACTAGCTAGTTCTGGAAACTCTATGGTGATTATTATCTACTAGCTATGCCTGGAAACTCTATGGTGATTATTATCTACTAGCTAGGTCTGGAAACTATGGTCCTTATGATCTACTAGCTATGCCTGGAAACTCTATGGTGATTAATATCTACTAGCTAGGTCTGGAAACTATGGTCCTTGTGATCTACTAGCTAGGTCTGGAAACGCTATGGTCATTATGATCTACTAGCTATCTACTTCACTCCTCCATCAGTCTGGGCTCTCAGCTTTACTCCATCAGTCTGGGCTCTCAGCTTCACACCTCCATCAGTCTGGGCTCTCAGCTTCACTCCTCCATCAGTCTGGACTCTCAGCTTCACTCCTCCATCAGTCTGGGCTCTCAGCTTCACTCCTCCATCAGTCTGGGCTCTCAGCTTCACTCCTCCATCAGTCTGGGCTCTCAGCCTCACTCCTCCATCAGTCTGGCTCTCAGCTTCACTCCTCCATCAGTCTGGGCTCTCAGCTTCACTCCTCCATCAGTCTGGGCTCTCAGCTTCACTCCTCCATCAGTCTGGGCTCTCAGCTTCACTCCTCCATCAGTCTGGGCTCTCAGCTTCACTCCATCAGTCTGGGCTCTCAGCTTCATCCCATCAGTCTGGGCTCTCAACTTCACTCCTACATCAGTCTGGGCTCTCAGCTTCACTCCATCAGTCTGGGCTCTCAGTTTCACTCCATCAGTCTGGGCTCTCAGTTTCATCCCATCAGTCTGGGCTCTCAGCTTCATCCCATCAGTCTGGCTCTCAGCTTCACTCCTCCATCAGTCTGGGCTCTCAACTTCACTCCTACATCAGTCTGGGCTCTCAGCTTCACTCCATCAGTCTGGGCTCTCAGTTTCACTCCATCAGTCTGGGCTCTCAGTTTCATCCCATCAGTCTGGGCTCTCAGCTTCATCCCATCAGTCTGGGCTCTCAGCTTCACTCCTCCATCAGTCTGGGTTGCAGCTTCACTCCTCCATCAGTCTGGGGATGATGACAGCACTGACACAGGCCCCTGGGGTTCAGCAGGGCCTGATCATCTTGTCCTAATCTAGGCGCTTGTCATATCCCATCTGGACTACTGCAACTCTCTGTTGGCTGGGCTCACTGCTTGTGCCATCAGAGTGTGTGTGTTTGCATAGGGAGTGGTGTGTACTGCTAGAAGTGATAGACCGACGTCTTTCTCAATAGGTTACGCCCACAGACGCAGACACACGTTCACGGTCTGTAGGAAGAGCAGCAAGACCTCTACCATGTGTGCAATTGGACCTTAATGAAATCTGTAGGCTTAACCCATCACTATAGTCAGAGGCTGCGAACGCACCCACCTACCACTACTAATACTTAAAAGTAGTTCTAATGTAACCACACCTTACAGTACCCAGCCACTCCTCTGTCCACCCATCACTACTGGCTGTGTTAGTCATACCCCTGCTTCTAGTACACACCCACTTCTCCTATATTTAATGGAAGGAAAAACTTGACAACGACAGAATTCCTTTTATAGGAATATTTTAATAGTTATTCAATGTTCTACATCTTACAGTACGTATTATACAATAACAAACTTGGCTTAGTTATGGTACGAAGATCACTAACTGATCTTCAAAAAATAAAAACAAGAAAATGAACAAAAACATAAAAAAAGAAATTAAAAACAGATTTAAAAACAGATTTACACTTCATATCACAAGCCTGACATGGGTCCGCAACACTGGACCAATAGCTAACATACAATTCAGTTCACGCAACGTTGAGAAAACGTTGTGCCATGGTTTGCCACAACGGTATGGTAATGTTACCATTGTTTGTGCAAACTGGGTACAAAACTTCAAGGGGGTTGTTCCGAAACTCGCTCCAGGGATAAAAGTATTTTGGAAGACGAGGAATTTCCACTTTTTGCATCACATTTAGTGTTCAAATTATTATTTTAGAAATCTCCAACAAGTGAAATAAAAAGCTGCAGAACATTGAGGAAAAAACACAAAAATAAGTGCACTATTCCTCCAATAGTAGTGTTTTAATTTGAGGAAACTGCTAAGACATGAAAACTGCTAAGACATGAAACTTGCTAAGACATGACCACAGAGGCAAAAGAAAGAGAGAAAAAGAGAAGTGGGGAGAGGTGGATGTTTGAGTGGCTATTTAAACATACAAACACCATTTTGATTTGACATAGTTGTGAAGAAATGAAGAGCAAAATACACAAAAACATCAACAACAAATAATCTTTTAACATCTTTGAAGGCTCTTTAACTTCTTTCACATTTTTTAAAAACGTATTCAGAGATGGAATGATACAAAAGGTGAAGGACTCATAAGTTGATAGCGTACGAGTAAAAATACCTTCAAATATATCCTCCTTTGAGCTCTGCAGTTAAGTGTTAATCAGGGCTGGGGTCAATTTCATGTCCACTCAGAATGAGTTGAAATTCAGTTCCCTTCCTGAAACGACAGCGTTGAAATGGAACTGACACGCACCCTATTCATGACATCACTTCCATCCAAAACACAGGCATGCAAACAAGTGTCGGCGAGAAAGTCAGAAACAAGCCCCCTCAGAGTGTGTGTGGGATAGCGGACCCTCAGACTTGTGCTCTATGTATGAATAATAAACACCAAATTGCAGTTATACCTTAAATAACACTTATGGTAAAAAGCGCTCAACTTTACACGGCTCAGGAAGTCCAACATATTCTGTTTCCTATTTTAGGCTGAGGTGTAAAATACTGGAAGGAATTCCTTTGCCCGTTCCAAAATTATCCCGTTTTTAGTTGCTCTTAAAGCATCAGATGGGTTTAAGCAACATGGTAATAGCTCCACCTACAGTAGCCTTCTGGAAGGTTCAGTAGAGTTGAACAACCATCTTGCTTCAACACATCCAGACGTCTCAGATCAACATGACGTGTGGAGGTAGAGGTTGATGTCAGACTGGGCACCAGACTGGTAGGTTACTGACCCCACATCCAGAGCCCAACCTCTGATAGGATTAGATTGTATTACATGAGACAGTCCTGCTTACTGTCATCTACATGGTTCCAGTCTGCCATTACACTTCTCATGACCCGTGTCATCACTTTATCTCTGTTATGAAGAGGTACCAACGCTTAAAGGAGGTGAGAGAGGGAGAGAAGAAGGGGGGGGGTGAAGAGACACAGAGAGGGAGAGAAGAGAAAGCTGGAAAACAGAAGCACAGACAGACAGACAGACAGACAGACAGACAGACAGACAGACAGACAGACAGACGAGGAGAGAGCTGGAACACACAGAGAGAGAGAGAGAGAGAGAGGAAAGAGCTGGAACACAGAGCCACAGAGAGAGCTGGAACACAGAGAGAGAGAGAGGGGAAAGAGCTGGAACACAGAGCCACAGAGAGCTGGAACACAGAGAGAGGAAAGAGCTGGAACACAGAGCCACAGAGAGAGCTGGAACACAGAGAGAGAGAGAGGGGAAAGAGCTGGAACACAGAGCCACAGAGAGCTGGAACACAGAGAGAGGAAAGAGCTGGAACACAGAGCCACAGAGAGAGCTGGAACACAGAGAGAGAGAGAGGGGAAAGAGCTGGAACACAGAGCCACAGAGAGCTGGAACACAGAGAGAGAGAGAGGGGAAAGAGCTGGAACACAGAGAGAGAGCGAGGGGAAAGAGCTGGAACACAGAGCCACAGAGAGCTGGAACACAGAGAGAGAGAGGAAAGAGCTGGAACACAGAGCCACAGAGAGAGCTGGAACACAGAGAGAGAGGAAAGAGCTGGAACACAGAGGCACAGAGAGAGTAAAATTGAGGAAGAGAGAGAGAATCAGACAAGCTCCAACCCGATGGCAGGATGTGGAGGTCATTAGTAACTAATTATTACACTTGAATTGAGGAACAGATTTTCAGACAGATCATGTTTGGAATAAACAAGTTACTACAATACACCACCACAGAGTGATAGACAGAAATCAGACATTACTCTCCCCTGCTTCCTTCACACCCCCTGGTTTTAGATTCTAAAGGTGGTGGATATCTTCATGTTAATTCAAGCCTGCTTTGCAGTAACACACAACCACTCAGTGTATAAATAGACTGCATGGTGATGCATGAAGCTCCATGCTACACCTGAATATGAACCATCCTTATGCTCAAAAGACCACGGAAGGAAAAACACGCCATCTTTTTCTTAACCTCAATGTGAAACAACAATGAAACAGTGGATGTTTAAATAAATGCTCAGGAACAATAAGCCATTTTCTTTTGTTGATATTTATACTAACTAGTACAAACATTATCAGGACTAAGGAACTCTTACTGAACGCTCGATATCTATTGGTTAGTTTTCTTAAATGACAGTTGAAACTGCCTCTCT
Source organism: Salvelinus alpinus (assembly GCF_045679555.1). NCBI lineage: Eukaryota > Metazoa > Chordata > Actinopteri > Salmoniformes > Salmonidae > Salvelinus > Salvelinus alpinus. Next base: position 31,804,013 of record NC_092106.1, on the reverse strand, counting down.
CTGTTTCACTACAAAGCCTAGCTACCTGGTACCTAGTAGAAATTATTGTTGTCAGGTTTTTTTAATTTATTATTGTGCAACGCTTCCTCGTGAGATTATTACAATAACTCTGATATGTACTGCTGCCAACTACAGTAACAGTGAACTCTGATATGTACTGCTGCCACCACAGACTATAGTAACAGTGAACTCTGATATGTACTGCTGCTACCACAGAATACAGTAACAGTGAACTCTGATATGTACTGCTGACACCTCAGAATACAGTAACAGTGAACTCTGATATGTACTGCTGACACCTCAGAATACAGTAACAGTGAACTCTGATATGTACTGCTGACACCTCAGAATACAGTAACAGTGATTCAAATGGATTGAGTCTGGATACACAGCCCATAATCCAGATTTAAGGATTACCAGAATAAGAATTTTAAAATGATTTTAATTCTAAATGACTATAAAATAATTACTGTGCGGTAACCGTATAACGAGGCATTTTATCTTATTATTGCAATTAACGTCTTGATCTACTTTGATACACTGTAAATGCTTTGTAATGACCCGTGCCCCACAGATTCTAACTGTGATTCATACTTATCTATTAAAACCCTGAAACATGGCATACACACTGTTCCCTGCTGCGCTCTTCTCTCCCCCTCCTGACCTCCCACTCTCCCTCCTGACCTCCCACTCCCCCTCCTGACCTCCCACTCCCCCTCCTGACCCACCACTCCCCCTCCTGACCCCCCACTCTCCCTCCTGACCCACCACTCTCCCTCCTGACCCCCCACTCTCCCTCCTGACCCCCCACTCTCCCTCCTGACCCACCACTCTCCCTCCTGACCCCCCACTCCCCCTCCTGACCCACCACTCCCCCTCCTGACCCCCCACTCTCCCTCCTGACCCCCCACTCTCCCTCCTGACCCACCACTCTCCCTCCTGACCCACCACTCTCCCTCCTGACCCACCACTCCTCCTCCTGACCCCCCACTCTCCCTCCTGACCCACCACTCTCCCTCCTGACCCACCACTCTCCCTCCTGACCCACCACTCTCCCTCCTGACCCACCACTCCCCCTCCTGACCCCCCACTCTCCCTCCTGACCCCCCACTCTCCCTCCTGACCCCCCACTCTCCCTCCTGACCCACCACTCCTCCTCCTGACCCACCACTCCTCCTCCTGACCCACCACTCTCCCTCCTGACCCACCACTCTCCCTCCTGACCCCCCACTCTCCCTCCCTCCTGACCCACCACTCCTCCTCCTGACCCACCACTCCTCCTCCTGACCCACCACTCTCCCTCCTGACCCCCCACTCTCCCTCCTGACCCACCACTCCTCCTCATGACCCACCACTCCTCCTCCTGACCCCCCACTCTCCCTCCTGACCCACCACTCCCTCCTGACCCACCACTCCTCCTCCTGACCCACCACTCTCCCTCCTGACCCACCACTCTCCCTCCTGACCCCCCTCCTCTGCCACGTCACCATGCCAAGTGCTTCCATATCCCTTTAACTCCTAAACATGTTCCTCAATAAGCAATCAGTCCGAGTGGTGGTCTAATGTATTGTGTGTGTGTGTGTGTGTGTGTGTGTGTGTGAGAGAGAGAGAGAGAGCATATGTATAGGTGTGTGTTTAACTGTGTTGGCACACGTTTGAATCCATGTTTGATTATTTGATTGACATTAAGTGATCCTGCTTTAAGTATGACTTTGTATGTATGTATGTATGTATGTATGTATGTATGTATTTATGTGTGTGTGTATATGTATGTATGTATGTATGTGGGTGACTGTGTGCATGACCACACATCCTGTACACACAGCTATATAAATATATTCACATTTTATAATTTATCGGTTTAAGCTAAATGACAAATGGCCTCTATATTGAGATGAATTCAGTAACTGGTAAGTACTGTGACCTTGTGATGCTGCATACCATGTCTTTACAGCCACACAGCAGATCTAGTCGTTACAGATCTAGTCAGACATCGGATCTAGACGTTACAGATCTAGTCAGATAGCGGATCTAGTCAGACAGTGGATCTAGACGTTACAGATCTAGTCAGACAGCGGATCTAGTCAGATAGTGGATCTAGTCAGATAGTGGATCTAGACGTTACAGATCTAGTCAGACAGCGGATCTAGTCAGATAGCGGATCTAGTCAGACAGCGGATCTAGACGTTACAGATCTAGTCAGACAGCGGATCTAGTCAGATAGTGGATCTAGACGTTACAGATCTAGTCAGACAGCGGATCTAGTCAGATAGCGGATCTAGTCAGACAGCGGATCTAGACGTTACAGATCTAGTCAGATAGCGGATCTAGTCAGACAGTGGATCTAGAGGTTACAGATCTAGTCAGATAGTGGATCTAGTCAGACAGTGGATCTAGACGTTACAGATCTAGTCAGATAGCGGATCTAGTCAGACAGTGGATCTAGACGTTACAGATCTAGTCAGATAGTGGATCTAGTCAGACAGTGGATCTAGACGTTACAGATCTAGTCAGATAGTGGATCTAGTCAGACAGTGGATCTAGACATTACAGATCTAGTCAGATAGTGGATCTAGTCAGACAGTGGATCTAGACGTTACAGATCTAGTCAGATAGCGGATCTAGTCAGACAGTGGATCTAGACGTTACAGATCTAGTCAGATAGCGGATCTAGTCAGACAGTGGATCTAGACGTTACAGATCTAGTCAGATAGCGGATCTAGTCAGACAGTGGATCTAGACGTTACAGATCTAGTCAGACAGCGGATCTAGTCAGATAGTGGATCTAGTCAGACAGTGGATCTAGACGTTACAGATCTAGTCAGATAGCGGATCTAGTCAGACAGCGGATCTGGTCAGACAGCGGATCTAGTCAGACAGTGGATCTAGATGTTGCGGATCTAGTCAGACAGCGGATCTAGTTGTTACAGATCTATGTAAGAAACAGCTAGAAGCTGGAAGATGAAGATCAGAAGGAGAACAGAGGTGAACAAAGAGAAAAACAAGAGGTATGCTGTTCCAAGACAGTGCTTTGTTGGAAAGGAAAATTAAGGGATTAAAACAAATAGAAATGAATGAAATCAAAACCCTGTGCTGACATCTAATCGTTAGAAAATTTGGCAGCATAAATTGATGATGAAGGTGGTGGAGGAAGTGTTCAGTACATTCCCACCATTGGATCTGGAACACACCAACAGAACACGGACCACAAGCAGAGCAACAGACACCCATGATTGGTCAATCACTCTGGAGTTCCAATAACAATGGAAAAATTGAAATGATGATAAAAAAATAAATAAAAATGAAATAAATAAAACAAACAATGTAATGCAATGACATATTGGCAAATCAAAGAAGAAAATAATCGTTGTGTAAAAAAAATAAAAAAGCAGCTTTTATAAAACACTACAGAATGCAGCAAGTGTCCGTTGCTCTTTAGTTTTGTTGTTGCAGACAGATGTGAGGTTGCCATGGTGACCATAAGAAGCCCGTGTAAGACTGGAGTAGTTGCATACGTTGGACTCCAGATCTGAAACGACAGAGACAGACACAGAGAAACAGAGATCTGAAATGACAGAGATAGACGCAGAGAAAGAGTGAGAAGACATTGGATTGATTGAGATTGGACTGTGGACATTTGGAATTATGAGATGACATACCTCTCGGGGGCGGTGTCTACCAGTGGGGAGGGACATAGCTGTAACCAGGTGTGCCCTGGGGCCGGTACTGTGGCATGGTGACGTGTTGGTGAGCACCCAGCTGAGCGTGCTGAGGCGTGGTCAACAGGGTTCCTACAGGACGACACACGCATCAGCAGCCTAACATGTCATGTTGTCACTATTGTTTTGACCGTAACATTAGGGTCTATATGACGCAGACCAAACTAATACAACTTACACCAAAAACACATAGCAGCAACACAATCATTTTAGCATAAGAATAATCAATTTTGCATAGGAAATTAAATAGAGTAATTGAAAAAAAGGTGTTTAATATGAAAATATATTTAATGTTCACGTGATGTCAACATGATGTAGCCACATCAGCTTCCTCAGTCACCCGTCCTACCTGCACTCATAGCCATGGTGGTCCCGGCAACCATCCCCATGGCAGCCATTCCGTTGTTTCTAGGGGCTTGGACCGGGGCGGGGTAGAGGGCTGAGGGCATGCTGTTTGGCTGAACCACTGTGGTGTGGTGGATTACATGTGGCTGAGGCTGAGCAGCATACACAGGCTGGGTGTAATACGCCTACAGACACAGAGACAGAGGTTAGAGTGTGTCTGTGTTAGTGTGTGTCTGTGTGTGTTGATGTGTGTGTGCATGTGAGTAGTGTGTTGATTTACATAGGGCTGGGCCGCATACACTGGCTGGCCATAATACGCTGCTGCCTACAGGGAGACAGAGAGAGAGGTTAGGGTGTGTATGTGCTTATCAGTACATAAAGGTTCTACTGAGGGTAGACGTTGAGGGAGTAGGGTGTGTGTGTATGCTGAGGTTAGGATTGTATATAGGTGTGTGTGTGTGTTTGTATAAAAGCTGCTGAGGGTAGGAGTAGGGTGTGTGTGTGTGTGTGTGTGTGTGTGAAGGGTATGTGTGCTTACCTGTGCATATAAGTTCTGCAGGTTCTGCATGCTCTGCAGGTTCTGCATGCTCTGCATGCTCTGCTGGGGGTAGGCACTTCTGATGGGGTACATGGCTGTCTGGTAAGGGTTGGGGGAGGGGGAGTAGGGTGGGGGGGCTCCGTTCGTCTGGGTGGGGGGCACTTTATATGGAGTACCCGCTGTAGTGTATCCTACACACACACACACACACACACACACACACACACACACACACACACACACACACACACACACACACACACACACACACACACACACACACACACACACACAGAGAGAGAGATAAAACAGATTCAGCGGCCAAGACGTGTATAAGAGTAACACATCCTTCCTCTCAGTCCTAATGTAGTACCTCAGCAGTGTTCAACAACAATAGTGACACAAATATTTGTGAAACACCTATTTTTCAGTGGCAATTGACAAGACTTTAACTGACTAAATAGACCCAGAAAAACTAAACTAAATGAAAATGATTTCAGTTGACTAAAACGAGACAAAATCATCTCTGTGACAAAAATCAGACTACTAAATGGACTGGACAAGAGGTTTTGGAGAGATTGAGAGCTTTTCAGAAATTACCCATAATATTACCCATAATGACCCATAATATTACCCATAATGACCCATAATAACCCACTGGCTCTATGTTTTGTTTAGTTTTGTTCTATGGTCCATTTCATGAAGCATATTGTGGTCCGCTCTAACACCAGGCCACTTGAGGACCGGACCATTAACCATATGTTCAGGATACACCTTGTTCAGTCATGTTACCTCATTAGCTAGCTATAGCTAACAACCTGCATTCAGCAGGATGCAACGTTCTGGAACGTTCAGATAGACATATGGTATGTAGAACAAACATGCTTCTGACATGTTGAATAAGGAATAAGGTTAGGTCTATTATCAGAATTTCTATCATCAAATATGTTGGTAGGACAAGGCTATGCATGTTTGTGCACATGGAAGTCAGTGATTTATGTTTACTATAGTTTAATGAGGCAATACAAATCTGATGTGACTAAAATGAAAGGGCATTTAGTTGACTAAAATGGCCCACTGTTTTTGTCATTTTGAAAATAACTAGACTAAATCATTATTCAAATGACAAAACATGTGACTAAGACTTGATAATTTAGTCAAAATGACGACAACTAGAGTAAATAAAACAATAGTGCCAAAATGAACACTGCAATAGAATGCAATCCAGTCAGAGTATGACTAGTCAATGTCTCCTCCTAGTGGTAGAGCCTCATCACTACACTCTCCTAGTGGTAGAGCCTCATCACTACAGTCTCCTAGTGGTAGAGTCTCATCATTACAGTTTCCTAGTGGTAGAGCCTCGTCACTACAGTCTCCTAGTGGTAGAGCCTCATCACTACAGTTTCCTCCTAGTCTCATCACTACAGTCTCATCCTAGTGGTGGAGCCTCATCATTAGTCTCCTAGTGGTAAAGCCTCATCACTACAGTCTCCTAGTGGTAGAGCCTCATCATTAGTCTCCTAGTGGTAGAGCCTCATCATTACAGTCTCCTAGTGGTAGAGCCTCATCACTACAGTCGCCTAGTGGTAAAGCCTCATCACTACAGTCTCCTCTTAGTGGTAGATCCTCATCACTACAGTCTCCTAGTGGTAGAGCCTCATCACTACATTCTGCTAGCGGTGGAGCCTCATCACTACAGTCTCCTAGTGGTAGAGCCTCATCACTACAGTCTCCTAGTGGTAGAGCCTCATCACTACAGTCTCCTAGTGGTAGAGACTCATCACTACAGTCTCCTAGTGGTAGAGCTTCATCACTACAGTCTCCTAGTGGTAGAGCCTCATCACTACAGTCGCCTAGTGGTAAAGCCTCATCACTACAGTCTCCTAGTGGTAGAGCCTCATCACTACAGTCTCCTAGTGGTAGAGCCTCATCATTACAGTCGCCTAGTGGTAAAGCCTCATCACTACAGTCTCCTCTTAGTGGTAGATCCTCATCACTACAGTCTCCTAGTGGTAAAGCCTCATCACTACAGTCTCCTCTTAGTGGTAGATCCTCATCACTACGGTCTCCTCATAGCGGTGGAGCCTCGTCATTACAGTCTCCTAGTTGTAAAGCCACTTCATTACAATCTCCTAGTGGTAGAGCCTCATCACGACAGTCTCCTCCTAGTGGTGGAGCCTCATCACTACAGTCTCCTAGTGGTAGAGCCTCATCACTACAGTCTCCTAGTGGTAGAGCCTCATCACTACAGTCTCCTAGTGGTAGAGCCTCATCACTACAGTTTCCTCCTAGTCTCATCACTACAGTCTCCTCCTAGTGGTAAAGCCTCATCCCTACAGTCTCCTAGTGTTAGAGCCTCATCACTACAGTCTCCTAGTGGTAGAGCCTCATCACTACAGTCTCCTAGTGGTAGAGCCTCATCACTACAGTCTCCTAGTGGTAGAGCCTCATCACTACAGTTTCCTCCTAGTCTCATCACTACAGTCTCCTCCTAGTGGTAAAGCCTCATCCCTACAGTCTCCTAGTGTTAGAGCCTCATCACTACAGTCTCCTAGTGGTAGAGCCTCATCACTAGTCTCCTCCTAGTGAAAGTCACCTAGTAAAATACTACTTGAGTAAAAGTCAAAACGTTTTTGGTTTTAAATATACTTAAGTAAGTATCAAAAGTTAAAGTAAACATATAAACCAATTTTCTTTTCTTTTTTATTGACGGACAGTCAGGGGGCACATTCCAACACTCAGACATAATTTACAAACGAAGCATTTGTGTTTAGTGAGTGTCAGAGCAGAGGCAGTAGGGATGATCAGGGGTGTTCTCATGATCAGTGTGTGAATCGGACCGTTTTCCTGTCAAAATGTAACGAGTACTTTTGGGTGTCAGGGAAAATGTATGGAGTAAAAAGTACACTAGTTTCTTCAGGAATGTAGTGAAGTAAAATTTGGCAAAAATATAAATACTAAAGTACATATACTCCAAAAAACTACTTAAGTAGTACTTTAATGTATTTTTACACCACTGAGTATAGGCATTAGACAGGCATCTAAAATATTGCTTCCCCCTGTCCAGTGTTTTCAGATTAGAACAGGGAAAGGAAATGAAGCCACTGACATGATTTAGATCCACCACATAATTTACACAATATCTTATTAGCTACTTATATTGCTTCATGCTACATACATTAAACTATTAGGCTATATATAGAGGGTTATTGTGATGTGCCCATGGTTATCCTAGGACTGCTCTATAGACCTCTTTCTGTGTTTGCAAACAGTGCCGTACGAGGCCGATGCGCGCAAGTTGGAGGGAGTTCTTATAGAACGGCAGCAACAAAAGCCTCTATTTACATGTTGCTTTTCAGTGCATTTCGCACTACTTTTGGATTATAATTGTATTTTAAGGCTCGTATGAATGTCCTGCTTAATTTAATGTTTGTGTCATCATCGCAAATCAACTGCATTATACTCTAAAAACACTTCAAACACTTCAAGTAAAATGGATCTTTGGCTAGCTTTTGTTACAGCCTATATCAATCAGCGTTAGCATTCTAGCTAACAACTGCTGCATCCTTAATAATAATTTAGAAAAGATCACAACCAAATATAATCTTCAAGCAAATATAATCTTTAAGCAAGAAACAAAACATAATTGTAAGTGTTCGAGAACCCAAGAAAGTTATTTTGTTTTGAAGTAGTAGCACATACATTTAGGCTATGGGCGCAGACGGCGATGGCTTCTTACTGCCGCCATGAGTCGCACGCATCTATGCATGACGTCAGTGTGTCGTGTGCTGGAAAAGCGTATCTTTGTGTAGTACTCTGCTAGAACCACCAGGGGGAAGCTGACTCCTCTATACCAGGGGTCTCCGACCTTTCCTAGCATGAGAGCTACTTTAAAATAATGAAACATGTTGCGAACTCATTTGAGCTTTCAAATAGGCACATTATTCTCTTCTCTTCTGGGTCCTTAGCGTACAAGAGAAAGTAGTGCAGTGTTTTCTGTCAATATACCTGTTCAAATAATGGTTCATAAACAACTCCAAGGGGGTCCTATAAAATCAGACTTTTATATATTCCCAAATTATGTTGTTTTCTCAGTTTTACATTTCCTGGTTTTAGAACGTTTTTATATTTCACTCTCAAAATTACAATTGTTTACAGAGAAAATATGCAATTGGATGTTCTGAGTCCATGTCAATGCTTAAATAAAAGGAACACGTTTAGATTTGAGTGTAATTCCCCTTTAATTGCTCATCTAAGGAGTGAGGAATGTGCCGGACTAGCGATGGTTCAGTACTGCTGCTGCTCATTTCATGGCAAAGTTTACAAATAACAAATAATAGATAAATGATAAACACTGAACAAAAATATAAACGCAACATGTAAAGTGTTGGTCCCATGTTTCAGTAGCTGAAATAAAAGATTCCAGAAATGTTCCATACCCACAAAAAGTTTATTTCTCAAATTTTTGTGCACAAATTTGTTTCCTTCCCTGTTAGTGAGCATTTCTCCTTTGCCAAGATAATCCATCCACCTGACAGGTGTGGTATATCAAGAAGCTGATTAAACAGCATGATCATTACACAGGTTCACCTTGTGCTGGGGACAATTAAAGGCCACTAAAATGTGCAGTTTTGTCACAACACAATGCCACAGATGTCTCAAGTTGAGGGAGCGTGACTGCAGGAATGCCCACGAGAGCTGTTGCCAGACAATTGAAGGTTAATTTCTCTACCATAAGCCGCTGCCAATGTTGTTTTAGAGAATTTGGCAGTATGCCCAACTGGCCTCAAACCGCAGACCACGTGTATGGCGTCGTGTGGGCGAGCGGTTTGCTGATGTCAACGTTGTGAACAGAGTGCCCCATGGTGGCGTGGGAGTTATGGTATGGGCAGGCATAAACTATGGACAACGAACACAAATTGCATTTTATTGATGGCAATTTGAATGCACAGAGATATGGTGATGAGATCCTGAGGCCCATTGTCGTGCCATTCATCCGCCGCCATCACCTCATGTTTCAGCATGATAATGCACGGCCCCATGTCACAAGTATCTGTACACAATTCCAGGAAACTGAAAATGTCACAGTTTTTCCATGGCCTGCATACTCACCAGACATGTCACCCATTGAGCACGTTTGGGATGCTCCGAATTGACGTGTACGACAGCGTGTTCCAGTTGCCGCCATTGAAGAGGAGTGGGACAACATTCCACAGGCCACAATCCCTATCTTTTTATAAGGTATCTGTGACCAACAGATGCATATCTGTATTCCCAGTTATGTGAAATCCATAGATTAGAGACTAATGCATTTATTTAAATTGACTGATTTCCTTATATGAACTGTGACTCAGTAAAATCTTTGTAATTGTTGCATGTTGCGTTTACATTTTTGTTCAGTACACTTATTATATACTTCTGCCAGGTAAGCCTACTTTGCAGTTAACATTTAATTGAGAAGGTTTTGGGGAAAGTATTTCTGTCAACCTACATCAACTGGCTACAGACAGACTGATACACAAACGTGTTTAAGACAGACAGACAGGGGCAATATTTATGGAAATTAATTGGCAGATTTTGAGTAAAGTATTTTTTTTTAAAGCAAATAGCGGCTAACCGGGGGTGGGATAAAGTCAATGTTGTGTTGATTAGATAAAAGCTGGAAGCTTGCATTGCCTGATACTTGTGAGGTTTGATTGACAGTTTGCAGTGGAAAACATAAAAAATTGCATGTACTTTCAGAATTATTTGGTGAGCTACTCATATGTGGGATGCGAGCTACTGGTGGTTACCGATTGACCTGTTGGGGACCCCTGCTCTATACGTTGGTGTAGTACTCTATTAGAACCACCAGGGGGCAGCTGACTTGTGTAGTACTTTGTGTAGTAATCTGTTAGAACCACCAGGGGGCAGCTGAAGCTCATGCTGCGCTGCTCAGAGGATTATAGAACACAAAGCCAAGGACACAGGAACAAAGAGAGCGAGAGATGCTGAGGAGCTCCACCGTGCATCACCATCAGCCAGCTCTGAATGGCAATTACACAAGCATCAGTGTGCAGCCGATATCAGTCTGTGTTATTGTGTCCAGTCTGAAGGACATAGGTGAATGAATATTATGTGGACAATATAATAATCAATATATTGCCCTCTAAATATGACTTGAGGGGGGGTAATGTTGCCCTCTAAATATGACTTGAGGGGGGGTAAGGCTATTCAGAACGTTGAATTCTAGTGCTGTAGAAGAAAACATGGCGTCCTCAAGTAACCCACCAGAGAATCACTAGGGCCGGAAGGTGGAGATGAGACGAGGTTGTTAGCTACAGATTCCGGGAAAAGAAAATGAAAAGCCACTTGTAGCTCCGACGCAATCATTTATTCGCCAACGTTTCAACAGCAAGCTGTCTTCTCCAGAGAGGCTTTAGATTTCTTCAAAACAATGGAACATCCTTCACCAAACCTGAACTCTACACACACACACACAATCACCTGAACTCTACACACACACACAATCACCTGAACTCTACACACACACACAATCACCTGAACTCCACACACACAATCACCTGAACTCTACACATACACACAATCACCTGAACTCTACACACACACACACAATCACCTGAACTCCACACACACACACACACACACACACACACACAATCACCTGAACTCTACACACACACACACACACACACAATCACCTGAACTCTACACATACACACAATCACCTGAACTCCACACACACACACAATCACCTGAACTCTACACACACACACACACAATCACCTGAACTCTACACATACACACAATCACCTGAACTCCACACACACACACAATCACCTGAACTCTACACACACACACACACAATCACCTGAACTCTACACACACACACACACAATCACCTGAACTCTACACATACACACAATCACCTGAACTCTACACATACACACAATCACCTGAACTCTACACACACACACAATCACCTGAACTCTACACATACACACAATCACCTGAACTCTACACACACACACAATCACCTGAACTCCACACACACACACACACACACAATCACCTGAACTCCACACACACACACACACACACAATCACCTGAACTCCACACACACACACACACAATCACCTGAACTCTACACACACACACACACAATCACCTGAACTCTACACATACACACAACCACCTGAACTCTACACATACACACAACCACCTGAACTCTACACACACACACAATCACCTGAACTCTACACACACACACACACAATCACCTGAACTCTACACATACACACAATCACCTGAACTCCACACACACACACAATCACCTGAACTCTACACATACACACAATCACCTGAACTCTACACACACACACAATCACCTGAACTCTACACACAATCACCTGAACTCTACACACACACACAATCACCTGAACTCTACACATACACACAATAACCTGAACTCTACACACACACACAATCACCTGAACTCTACACATACACACAATAACCTGAACTCTACACACACACACAATCACCTGAACTCCACACACACACAATCACCTGAACTCTACACATACACACAATAACCTGAACTCTACACACACACACAATCACCTGAACTCTACACACACACACACAATCACCTGAACTCTACACATACACACACACAATCACCTGAACTCTACACATACACACACACAATCACCTGAACTCTACACACACACACAATCACCTGAACTCTACACACACACACACACACAATCACCTGAACTCTACACACACACACACACACAATCACCTGAACTCTACACACACACACACACACAATCACCTGAACTCTACACACACACACACTGATGTCTTAGTCTAGTGGGCCTGCTGTTCCACTAACACAGTGTGTGTGGAGCATGAGGACCACTGCTAGCCCGTCTGCTGTGGACACAGACAGGGGGGACAGACAGACAAGAGCACAGACAGGGGGACAAACCCTCCCATCAGGGAAGCTGTCAGTCACTATCACTCAGACCTTCAGAATATATACTGGCCAGCGATGCCTTTCCCCTCCACCTTCTTGACCAGGGATGGGCATCTTTGAAGTGGGTGGGAGCCACAAAAATGCTGAACTCATCACCAGGGGCCACAGTTGCTCGCACGTCTGCGTGCTCACATCCATTTGGTCTGCGTGCTCACATCCATTTGGTCTGCGTGCTCACATCCATTTGGTCTGCGTACTCACATCCATTTGGTCTACGTACTCACATCCATTTGGTCTGCGTACTCACATCCATTTGGTCTGCGTACTCACATCCATTTGGTCTGCGTACTCACATCCATTTGGTCTGCGTACTCACATCCATTTGGTCTGCGTACTCACATCCATTTGGTCTACGTACTCACATCCATTTGGTCTGCGTGCTCACATCCATTTGGTCTGCGTGCTCACATCCATTTGGTCTGCGTACTCACATCCATTTGGTCTGCGTACTCACATCCATTTGGTCTGCGTGCTCACATCCATTTGGTCTACGTACTCACATCCATTTGGTCTGCGTGCTCACATCCATTTGGTATGCGTACTCACATCCATTTGGTCTGCGTACTCACATCCATTTGGTCTACGTACTCACATCCATTTGGTCTACGTACTCACATCCATTTGGTCTGCGTACTCACATCCATTTGGTCTACGTACTCACATCCATTTGGTCTACGTACTCACATCCATTTGGTCTGCGTGCTCACATCCATTTGGTATGCGTACTCACATCCATTTGGTCTGCGTACTCACATGCATTTGGTATAGGTTGGAGAGAATTGTTCGGAGTTCTTAATATGATATCTGAGTGAGACTGACTAACATAATGAATGGGGGCCCCCCAGGCCGGTAATTCGACCATGCTAAGTTCAGATAGCTGGCCGCTAGGCTAACTTAACAATCTAGAAAATGTTAGCTGACATGGGCTAATTGAGTGACTGTCAGTGACTGACGTAAGAAACTGCTGAGGCACAACCACATTTCTAAATTCCACCTCGTGTATTCTACTATTCTAACTCTCAACAGTAAATTAAGACCGCGACTGATCTGATTGACAGCTACAGCAGTAACTCTACCTCCTAGAGCTAGCTGACAGCCACAGTAGTAACTCTACCTCCTAGAGCTAGCTGACAGCTACAGCAGTAACTCTACCTCCTAGAGCTAGCTGACAGCCACAGTAGTAACTCCTCTACCTCCTAGAGCTAGCTGACAGCTACAGCAGTAACTCTACCTCCTAGAGCTAGCTGACAGCAACAGTAGTAACTCCTCTACCTCCTAGAGCTAGCTGACAGCTACAGTAGTAACTCTACCTCCTAGAGCTAGCTGACAGCTACAGCAGTAACTCTACCTCCTAGAGCTAGCTGACAGGCACAGTAGTAACTCTACCTCCTAGAGCTAGCTGACAGCCACAGTAGTAACTCCTCTACCTCCTAGAGCTAGCTGACAGCTACAGTAGTAACTACCTCCTAGAGCTAGCTGACAGCCACAGTAGTAACTCCTCTACCTCCTAGAGCTAGCTGACAGCTACAGTAGTAACTACCTCCTAGAGCTAGCTGACAGCCACAGTAGTAACTCTACCTCCTAGAGCTAGCTGACAGCTACAGTAGTAACTACCTCCTAGAGCTAGCTGACAGCTACAGTAGTAACTCCTCTACCTCCTAGAGCTAGCTGACAGCTACAGCAGTAACTCTACCTCCTAGAGCTAGCTGACAGCTACAGCAGTAACTCTGCCTCCTAGAGCTAGCGGACAGCTACAGTAGGAACTACCTCCTAGAGCTAGCTGACAGCTACAGTAGTAACTCCTCTGCCTCCTAGAGCTAACTGACACCTACAGCAGTAACTACCTCCTAGAGCTAGCTGACACCTACAGCAGTAACTCTGCCTCCTAGAGCTAGCTGACAGCTACAGTAGTAACTACCTCCTAGAGCTAGCTGACAGTTACAGTAGTAACTCCTCTACCTCCTAGAGCTAACTGACAGCTACAGCAGTAACTCTGCCTCCTAGAGCTAGCTGACACCTACAGCAGTAACTCTGCCTCCTAGAGCTAACTGACAGCTACAGCAGTAACTCTGCCTCCTAGAGCTAGCTGACAGCTACAGCAGTAACTCTGCCTCCTAGAGCTAGCTGACAGCTACAGTAACACCTCTACCTCCTAGAGCTAGCTGACAGCTACAGTAACACCTCTACCTCCTAGAGCTAGCTGACAGCTACAGTAACACCTCTACCTCCTAGAGCTAGCTGACAGCTACAGTAACACCTCTACCTCCTAGAGCTAGCTGACAGCTACAGTAGTAACGTACCTACCTCCTAGAGCTACCTCCTAGAGCTAGCTGACAGCTACAGTAGTAACTCCTCTACCTCCTAGAGCTAACTGACACCTACAGCAGTAACTACCTCCTAGAGCTAACTGACACCTACAGCAGTAACTACCTCCTAGAGCTAGCTGACAGCTACAGTAGTAACTCCTCTACCTCCTAGAGCTAACTGACAGCTACAGCAGTAACTCTGCCTCCTAGAGCTAGCTGACACCTACAGCAGTAACTACCTCCTAGAGCTAACTGACAGCTACAGCAGTAACTCTGCCTCCTAGAGCTAGCTGACAGCTACAGCAGTAACTCTGCCTCCTAGAGCTAGCTGACAGCTACAGTAGTAACTCTGCCTCCTAGAGCTAGCTGACAGCTACAGTAGTAACTCTGCCTCCTAGAGCTAGCTGACAGCTACAGTAACACCTCTACCTCCTAGAGCTAGCTGACAGCTACAGTAACACCTCTACCTCCTAGAGCTAGCTGACAGCTACAGTAACACCTCTACCTCCTAGAGCTAGCTGACAGCTACAGTAACACCTCTACCTCCTAGACTACCTGTTTGGTAGAGGTTGGGTGTGTGTTCTTACCCGGTGGGTACCCTGGACTACCTGTTTGGTAGAGGTTGGGTGTGTGTTCTTACCCGGTGGGTACCCTGGACTACCTGTTTGGTAGAGGTTGGGTGTGTGTTCTTACCCGGTGGGTACCCTGGACTACCTGTTTGGTAGAGGTTGGGTGTGTGTTCTTACCCGGTGGGTACCCTGGACTACCTGTTTGGTAGAGGTTGGGTGTGTGTTCTTACCCGGTGGGTACCCTGGACTACCTGTTTGGTAGAGGTTGGGTGTGTGTTCTTACCCGGTGGGTACCCTGGACTACCTGTTTGGTAGAGGTTGGGTGTGTGTTCTTACCCGGTGGGTACCCTGGACTACCTGTTTGGTAGAGGTTGGGTGTGTGTTCTTACCCGGTGGGTACCCTGGACTACCTGTTTGGTAGAGGTTGGGTGTGTGTTCTTACCCGGTGGGTACCCTGGACTACCTGTTTGGTAGAGGTTGGGTGTGTGTTCTTACCCGGTGGGTACCCTGGACTACCTGTTTGGTAGAGGTTGGGTGTGTGTTCTTACCCGGTGGGTACCCTGGACTACCTGTTTGGTAGAGGTTGGGTGTGTGTTCTTACCCGGTGGGTACCCTGGACTACCTGTTTGGTAGAGGTTGGGTGTGTGTTCTTACCCGGTGGGTACCCTGGACTACCTGTTTGGTAGAGGTTGGGTGTGTGTTCTTACCCGGTGGGTACCCTGGACTGCCTGTTTGGTAGAGATTGGGTGTGTGTTCTTACCCGGTGGGTACCCTGGACTACCTGTTTGGTAGAGGTTGGGTGTGTGTTCTTACCCGGTGGGTACCCTGGACTACCTGTTTGGTAGAGGTTGGGTGTGTGTGTGTGTTCTTACCCGGTGGGTACCCTGGACTGCCTGTTTGGTAGAGGTTGGGTGTGTAGGTGTGTTCTTACCTGGTGGGTACCCTGGACTGCCTGTTTGGTAGAGGTTGGGTGTGTAGGTGGGAGCAGCAGTGGGGTAACCTCCTGGGTAGCCTACAGACACAGGACAAGAGAGAGTCTTAAGGCGTCCGCATGCTTCCCATCTGAAACAGTTTGTGCAAATATTTTGAAAATGTTTGTTTGTTTTGGTCTCCGGCAAGTTTTTTTCCGGCTGTTTGTGCACAAGCCAAAGTTCGGTAGCCGAAGTCCACGCCCTTTTGTCGATGATTGGTCACCAGTAGGGATTCTTCAATTAAGTGTTTGTTGTCAGTCAACGAGAGACAACACATTTTTATACTTGAAAAATACATCACCAAACACCTTAGATGTAAAATCTTGCGATTAAAACCTCCCCAGCAAAAAACGTCAAAAATTAATGACATATTTCTTGATTTATCTTAGAATGAATCTGACTATTTTGAGGACGTCCTCCTGGTTATGTTGTCGGTACGGCGTCTCAAGGAGGGACAAACAGTATTAGTACCCTTTTCTTCTTGTTTTTCAAGGGAACATATTTTAAGGGAGTATGAGAGCACAGACGTTCACTTGGCCTAGAAGACTTCTGCTAGGAGCAAACCCAACCTATGTATGTTGACGCCTTGAGAGAGCGAGAGACGCCAGTAGGTAGAGAATGGGTAGTTACTGAGCAGGATGTGCACAGATGGTGATCATTACACATTGTCTGTCTCAATAACACACACTCGGATGAACGCAACACACAGACACTGGCATTCAACACACTCTGGGGTGAATGTACAATTGTAAACGTTGACATAGGAATAGATGCCTACAAAGGAACCCCTTAACCTAGGACACACAGCTATGACCTGTAGGGAGGGTTGTGTGTGTATATAAGGCCTATATCTCGGTCTTAATGTATGTATGCATATGGCTCTAAAACACAGCAGGAGGGAGAGCGTTCATGCTGAGTTAACACCTGTGTCGGTCTCTGTGTGTGTGTGTGTGTGTGTGTGTGTGTGTGTGTGTAGACAGAACATAGTGCCTGTGTCACAAAGAAAAGAAAAGGAGAGCCGCACACACTAGGAGCTCAGACGCAATAATTGAATAACCTAATATCCAGCTGTCTTCATCTGGGCATTATACCCTGATGAAGACAGCTTGTCTGTCGGAACGTTGGATATTAGGTTATTCAACTATTGCATCTGAGCTCCTAGAGTGTGCGGCTCTCCTTTAATTTGTCAAGTGTTCTACTCCGCTACCCAGCACTTCGCCTGAACAGGTGTGCCTCCAGATTAGCCTGTGATTTATTTTGCCTCCAGATTAGCCCGTGTCACAAAGAACACACTGCAAAGTGCACAAACACATGCAGATAGTATCCTGATGTTTTGTTCAGCAGTCTGCAGCAGGTTGAATAGTGTCGGTTGTAACTGTTCATTACACACACAAACACATATGGTTAACACACCGTCTGGTCCCAGTTGTCTGGTTGTGTGAAACACCTAAGCGGAGACAGCTAATTGTCTCACCAATTAGCAGACATTACAACCCCCCACTCTAACCACTAACGAGACACTGTGTCGGAGGAGGGTGAGAAATGAGAGGGGGAAGGAGAGGGAACGATGAATAAGAGAGTGTAAATGAAGGAAGTAGACACGGAAGAACAGGAAGAGAGGAAGAGGATATATAGTATGTACACTATATATACACAGAGGTAGGTGGACACCCCTTCAAATTAGTGGATTCGGTTGTTTCAGCCACCTGTTGCTGACAGGTGTATAAAATCAAGCACACAGCCATGCAATATCCACAAACAAACATTGGCAGTAGAATGGCCTTACTGAAGAGCTCAGTGGCTTTCAACGTGGCACCGTCATGGGATGCCACCTTTCCAACAAGTCAGTTCGTCACATTTCTGCCCTGCTAGAGCTGCCTCGGTCAACTGTAAGTGCTGTTATTGTGAAGTGGAAACGTCTAGGAGCAACAACGGCTCAGCCGCAAAGTGGTAGGCCACACAAGCCCACAGAACGGGACCGCCGAGTGCTGAAGATCGTCCTTGGTTGCAGCACTCACTACCGAGTTCCAAACTGCCTCTGGAAGCAACGTCAGCACAATAACTGTTCGTTGTGCGCTTCATGAAATGGATTTCCATGGCCGAGCAACCACACACAAGCCTAATGCCAAGCGTCGGCTGGAGTGGTGTAAAGCTCGCTGCCATTGGACTCTGGAGCAGTGGAAACGCGTTCTCTGGAGTGATGAATCACGCCTCACCCTCTGGCAGTCCGACGGATGAATCTGGGTTTGGCGGAAGCTATCTGCCCCAATGCATAGTGCCCCAATGCATAGTGTCAACTGTGAAGTTTGATGGAGGAGGAATAATGGTCTGGGGATGTTTTCATGGTTTGGGCCTCTTAGTTCCAGTGAAAGGAAATTGTAGTCTTAATGCAAAACACCAGTCTCAACGGCAACAGTGAAGAGGCGACTCTGGGATGCTGGCCTTCTAGGCAGAGTTGCAAAGAAAAAGCCATATCTCAGACTGGCCAATAAAAATAAAAGATTAAGATGGGCAAATGAACACAGACACTGGACAGAGGAACTCTGCCTAGAAGGCCAGCATCCCGGTGTCGCCTCTTCACTGTTGACGTAGAGACTGGTGTTTTCCGGGTACTATATAATGAAGGTGCCAGTTGAGGACTTGTGAGGCGTCTGTTTCTCAAACTCCTTCTATTCTGGTTAGAGCCAGTTTGCGCTGTTCTGTGAATGGAGTAGTACACAGCATTATACGAGATATTCAGTTTCTTGGCAATTTCTCGCATGGAATAGCCTTAATTTCTCCGA
Organism: Salvelinus alpinus; assembly: GCF_045679555.1. Lineage (NCBI taxonomy): Eukaryota > Metazoa > Chordata > Actinopteri > Salmoniformes > Salmonidae > Salvelinus > Salvelinus alpinus. The sequence goes on along the minus strand of NC_092106.1, from coordinate 31,784,737 downwards.
ACAAGAATAGACTGACGAGTTTCAGAAGAAAGATCTTTGTTTCTGGCCATTTTGAGCCTGTAATCGAACCCACAAATGCTGATGCTCCAGATACTCAACTAGTCTAAATGCCAGTTTTATTGCTTCTTTAATCAGAACAACAGTTTTTAGCTGTGCTAGCATAATTGCAAAAGGGTTTTCTAATGATCAATTATCCTTTTAAAAAGATAAACTTGGATTAGCTAGCACAACGTGCCATTGGAACACAGGAGTGATGGTTGCTGATAATGGGCCTATGTACGCCTATGCAGATATTCCATTCAAAATCAGCCGTTTCCAGCTACAATAGTCATTTACAACATTAACAATGTCTACACTGTATTTCTGATCAATTTGATGTTATTTTAATAGACAAAAAATTATATTTTCTTTCAAAAACAAGGACATTTCTAAGTGACCCCAAACTTTTGAACGGTAGTGTACAGTACCAGTCAAACGTTTGGACACACAAGGGTTTTTCTTAATTTGGACTATTTTCGACATTGTAAAATAATAGTGAAGACATCAAAACTATGAAATAACACATATGGAATCATGTAGTAACCAAAAAAGTGCGGTCCAACTCATCCCAAACCATCTGAATTGGGTTGAGATCAGGTGATTGTGGAGGCCAGGTCATCTGATGCAGCACTCCATCACTCTCCTTCTTGGTCAAATAGCCCTTACACAGCCTGGGGGTGTGTGTTGGGTCATTGTCTTGTTGAAAAACAAATTATTGTCCCACTAAGTGCAAACCAGATGGGATGGCATATCGCTGCAGAATGCTGACATATACAGTGGGGAGAACAAGTATTTGATACACTGCCAATTTTGCAGGTTTTCCTACTTACAAAACATGTAGAGGTCTGTAATTTTTATCATAGGTACACTTCAACTGTGAGAGATGGAATCTAAAACAAAAATCCAGAAAATCACATTGTATGATTTTTAAGTAATTAATTTGCATTTTATTGCATGACATAAGTATTTGATACATCCGAAAAGCAGAACTTAATATTTGGTACAGAAGCCTTTGTTTGCAATTACAGAGATCATACGTTTCCTGTAGTTCTTGACCAGGTTTGCACACACTGCAGCAGGGATTTTGGCCCACTCCTCCATACAGATCTTCTCCAGATCCTTCAGGTTTCGGGGCTGTCGCTGGGCAATACGGACTTTCAGCTCCCTCCAAAGATTTTCTATTGGGTTCAGGTCTGGAGACTGGCTAGGCCACTCCAGGACCTTGAGATGCTTCTTACGGAGCCACTCCTTAGTTGCCCTGGCTGTGTGTTTCGGGTTGTTGTCATGCTGGAAGACCCAGCCACGACCCATCTTCAATGCTTTTACTGAGGGAAAGAGGTTGTTGGCCAAGATCTCGCGATACATGGCCCCATCCATCCTCCCCTCAATACGGTGCAGTCGTCCTGTCCCCTTTGCAGAAAAGCATCCCCAAAGAATGATGTTTCCACGTCCAGGCTTCACGGTTGGGATGGTGTTCTTGGGGTTGTACTCATCCTTCTTCTTCCTCCAAACACGGCGAGTGGAGTTTAGACCAAAAAGCTCTATTTTTGTCTCATCAGACCACATGACCTTCTCCCATTCCTCCTCTGGATCATCCAGATGGTCATTGGCAATTTTCAGACGGGCCTGGACATGCGCTGGCTTGAGCAGGGGGACCTTGCGTGCACTGCAGGATTTTAATCTATGACGGCGTAGTGTGTTACTAATGGTTTACTTTGAGACTGTGGTCCCAGCTCTCTTCAGGTCATTGACCAGGTCCTGCCGTGTAGTTCTGGGCTAATCCCTCACCTTCCTCATGATCATTGATGCCCCACGAGGTGAGATCTTGCATGGAGCCCCAGACCGAGCGTGATTGACCGTCATCTTGAACTTCTTCCATTTTCTAATAATTGCGCCAACAGTTGTTGCCTTCTCACCAAGCTGCTTGCCTATTGTCCTGTAGCCCATCCCAGCCTTGTGCAGGTCTACAATTTTATCCCTGATGTCCTTACACAGCTCTCTGGTCTTGGCCATTGTGGAGAGGTTGGAGTCTGTTTGATTGAGTGTGTGGACAGGTGTCTTTTATACAGGTAATGAGTTCAAACAGGTGCAGTTAATACAGGTAATGAGTGGAGAACAGGAGGGCTTCTTAAAGAAAAACTAACAGGTCTGTGAGAGCCGGAATTCTTACTGGTTGGTAGGTGATCAAATACTTATGTCATGCAATAAAATGCAAATTAATTACTTAAAAATCATACAATGTGATTTTCTGGATTTTTGTTTTAGATTCCGTCTCTCACAGTTGAAGTGTACCTATGATAAAAATTACAGACCTCTACATGTTTTGTAAGTAGGAAAACCTGCAAAATTGGCAGTGTATCAAATACTTGTTCTCCCCACTGTATGTCTGGAATCTAAATAAATCACTGACAACTCTTCCTCCGTGCTTCACGGTGGGAACCACACTTACGGAAATCATACGCTCACCTACTCTGTGTCTCACAAAGACACGGCGGTTGGAACCAAAAATTTCAAATTTGGACTCGTCAGACCAAAGGACAGTTTCCCACAGGTCTAATGTCCATTGATCATGTTTCTTGTCCCAAGCAAGTCTGTTCTTCTTATTGGTGTCCTTTAGTAGTGGTTTCTTTGCAGCAATTCGACCATGAAGTCTAAGGACCCTGGGACTAAACACCTCCCTCTGCAACTGGATCCTGGACTTCCTGACGGGCCGCCCCCAGGTGGTAAGGGTAGATAATAGAGGTCGACCGATTAATCGGAATGGCCGATTAATTAGGACCGATTTAAAGTTTTAATAACAATCGGAAATTGGTATTTTGGACACTGATTTGGCCGTTTTTTATTTATTTTTATTTTTCACCTTTATTTAACTAGGCAAGTCAGTTAAGAACACATTCTTATTTTCAATGACGGCCTAGGAACGGTGGGTTAACTGCCTTGTTCAGGGGCAGAACGACAGATTTTTACCTTGTCAGCTCGGGGATTCAATCTTGCAACCTTACTAGTCCAACGCTCTAACCACCTGCCTTACATTGCACTCCATGAAGAGCCTGCCTGTTACGCGAATGTAGTAAGAAGCCAAGGTAAGATGCTAGCTAGCATTAAACTTATCTTATAAAAAACAATCAATCAATCATAATCACTAGTTAACTACACATGGTTGATGATATTACTAGTTTATCTAGAGTGTCCTGCGTTGCATATAATCGATGCGGTGCGCATTCGCGAAAAAGAACTGTCGTTGCTTCAACGTGTACCTAACTATAAACATCAATCAATCAAGCCTTTCTTAAAATCAATACACAAGTATATATTTTTAAACCTGCATATTTAGTTAATATTGCCTGGTAACATGAATTTATTTTAGCTAGGTAAATTGTGTCACTTCTCTTGCAACAGAGTCAGGGTATATGCAGCAGTTTGGGCCGCCTGGCTCGTTGCGAACTGTGTGAAGACTATTTCTTCCTAACAAAGACAGCCAACTTCGCCAAATGGGGGATGATTTAATAAAAGCGCATTTGCGAAAAAAGCACAATCGTTGCACGAATGTTCTTAACCATAAACATCAATGCCTTTCTTAAAATTAATGCACATAAGTAAACCTGCAGATTTAGCTAAAAGAAATCCAGGTTAGCAGGCAATATTAACCAGGTGAAATTGTGTCACTTCTCTTGCGCTCATTGCACGCAGAGTCAGGGTATATGCAAAAGTTTGGGCCGCCTGGCTCGTTGCGAACAAATTTGCCAGATTTTTACGTAATTATGACATAACATTGATGGTTGTGCAATGTAACAGGAATATTTAGACTTATGGATGCCACCCGTTCGATAAAATACAGAACGGTTCCGTATTTCACTGAAAGAATAAACGTTTTGTTTTCGAAATTATAGTTTCCGGATTCAACCATATTAATGACCAAAGGCTCATATTTCTGTGTGTTTATTATGTTATAATTAAGTCTATGATTTGATATTTGATAGAGCAGTCTGACTGAGCGGTGGTAGGCAGCAGCAGGCTCGTAAGCATTCATTCAAACAGCACTTTCCTGCGTTTGCCAGCAGCTCTTCGCAATGCTTCAAGTATTGAGCTGTTTATGACTTCAAGTCTATCAACTCCCGAGATTAGGCTGGTGGAACCGATGTGAAATGGCTAGCTAGTTAGCGGGGTGCGCACTAATAGCGTTTCAAACGTCACTCGCTCTGAGACTTGGAGTGGTTATTCCCCTTGTTCTGCATGGGTAACGCTGCTTCGAGGGTGGCTGTTGTCGATGTGTTCCTCGTTCGAGCCCAGGTAGGAGCGAGGAGAGGGACGGAAGCTATACTGTTACACTTGCAATACTAAAGTGCCTATAAGAACATCCAATAGTCAAAGGTATATGAAATACAAATCGTATAGAGAGAAATAGTCCTATAATTCCTATAATAACTACAACCTAAAACTTCTTACCTGGGAATATTGAAGACTCATGTTAAAAGGAACCACCAGCTTTCATATGTTCTCATGTTCTGAGCAAGGAACTTAAACGTTAGCTTTTTTACATGGCACATATTGCACTTTTACTTTCTTCTCCAACACCTTGTTTTTGCATTATTTAAACCAAATTGAACATGTTTCATTATTTATTTGAGGCTAAATTGATTTTATTGATGTATTATATTAGGTTAAAATAAGTGTTCATTCAGTATTGTTGTAATTGTCATTATTACAAATAAACAATAATTTCCCCCCTCTCTTCTATGCTGCTGCTACTCTCTGTTATTATCTATGCATGGTCACTTTAATAACTCTACCTAAATGTACATGTTACCTCAATTACGTCGACACCAGTGCCCCAGCACATTGACTCTGTACCGGTACCCCCTGTATATAGCCTCGCTATTGTTATTTTACTGCTGCTCTTTAATTATTTGTTACTTTTATTTCTTACTTTTTTAAGGTATTTTCTTAAAACTGCATTGTTGGTTAAGGGCTTGTAAGTAAGTATTTCACTGTAAGGTTTACACCTGTTGTATTCGGCGCATGTGACAAATCAAATTTGATTTGATTCACAGTCTCCTCTGAACAGTTGATGTTGAGATGTGTCTGTTACTTGAACTCTGTGAAGTATTTATTTGGGCTGCAATTTCTGAGGCTGGTAACTCTAATGAACTTATCCTCTGCAGGAGAGGTAACTCTGGGTCTTCCTTTCCTGTGGCGGTCCTCATGAGAGACAGTTTCATCATAGCGCTTGATGGTTTTTGCGACTGTACTTGAAGAAACTTTTAAAGTTCTTGAAATTGTCCGGATTACTACTTTGAAGAATATCAAATATATTTTGATTTGTTTAGAACTTTTTGGGTTACTACATGATATGTATTATTTCATAGTTTTGATGTCTTCACTATTATTCTACAATGAAGAAAATAGTAAAAATAAAGAAAAACCCTGGAATGAGTAGGTGTGTCCAAACGTTTGACTGGTACTGTATATATATATTATTTAAAATGTAACTAGGCAAGTCAGCTAAGAACAAATTCTTATTTACAATGAAGGCCTACCCCGGGCCAAACCAGGACGACGCTGGGTCAATTGTGCGCCGCCCTTTGGGACTCCCAATCACGTCCGGATGTGATACAGCCTGGAATCGAACCAGGGACTGTAGTGACGCCTCTTGCACTGAGATGCAGTTCAGTGGCACAAAACAATCTTCAGAGGTTTCGTGTCGGCATTTAAAAAGCTATAGTGTCCCGTACAGACAAACAAACAAGCCGTAGCCTACGCGCTTTCAAGGGTAACTGGCCAGGGTAGATAGAACTTCCTTGTAAGGCCCTAGTGGTCATACATACGCAACAGGACCAATATTCTTATCGTTTTAACAGAAAGACCATAATAAATGGCAGTTTAAAAGTTAAGCAAAATGGGGCATTTGCCACATTCCTAGTAAGGATCCAGCATGGCACATCTTAGACCAGACAGATCTGTTTCCTTCTGCCATTTCTGTCCACCGTTAGCTAGCCCAATCACGTCAGTTTGATTAGAGGGTGTTGATTGGTGTATGGGAGCAAGGTAATGCATGTGTGTGTCTCACCTGTGTAGGCCATGTTCTTGGGGTTACCGTAGGGAGCTCCAGGCTGAACAGGACTGTAGACAGGATTCATACTGCTGGATAATCTGTTCTTACTGGGGGGGGGGGGGGAGAGGGGGAAGGGGTAGGGAGGGAGAGGGGGGGATAGGGGGAGAGAGACAGGGGACAGGGAAGGGGGGAGAGGACATATTAGAGCGTATAGAAGGAAAAGACAACAGGACAAGCACAGTCTCTTTCTCACACAATCTTCATTGATAGAGAGGAGAAGAACAGAGTGAATCATACAGTTTATAACACCTCGTCATAATGTGTGTACTTACCTCTTTCTACTAGGTAGGTCTTACTGGTGTGTGTGTGTCTGGTTGGTAGGTGTCCATACCTCGTGTGTGTGTGTGTACTTACCTCTTTCTACTATGTAGGTCTTACTGGTGTGTGTGTGTGTGTGTGTGTGTGTGTGTGTGTGTGTGTGTGTGTGTGTGTGTGTGTGTGTGTGTGTGTGTGTCTGGTTGGTAGGTGTCCATACCTTGTGTGTGTGTGTTTTACCTCTCGAACATGTCTGGTGTGTGTGTGTGTGTGTGTGTGTGTGTGTGTGTGTGTGTGTGTGTGTGTGTGTGTGTTTTTTACCTCTCGTACATGTCTGGTGTGTGTGTGTGTGTTTTACCTCTCGTACATGTCTGGTGTGTGTGTGTGTGTGTGTTTTACCTCTCGTACATGTCTGGTGTGTGTGCGTGTGTGTTTTTTACCTCTCGTACATGTCTGGTGTGTGTGTCGTACCTCTTGTGCGTGTCTGGTTGGTACATGAAACTGTATTTGTCAGTGGGGTGCCCGCTCGCCATTCTCGCTGTATGCAAATGAGGAAGAGGTGGGAGTGGATATGCAAATCTGAAATTAAAACAGCGACAGAACATGATTATAATGAACACAGCAAAGTAAACACATCAATCACAGTCATGGTAGAGGTACGTGTTTGTTTATGTTGAGGTGTATGTGAGAGAGAAAGAGAGAGAGAGAAACAGAGAGAGAAACAGAGAGAGAGAGAAACAGAGAGAGAGCAACAGAGAGAGATACAGAGAGAGAGAGAGAGATACAGAGAGAGAGATGCATGTTCATGCTTGTATGTGGTAGGAATGGTTGTCTTAATTGATGCGTGTGTACGTACACTTGAGTGTACAAAACATTAGGAACACCTGCTCTTCCAAGTCATAGACTGACCAGGTGAAATCTATGATCACTTATTGATGTCACTTGTTAAATCCACTTCAATCAGTGTAGATGAAGGGGAGGAGACGGTTAAAGAAGGGGTTTTAAGCCTCGAGACAAGTGAGACATGGATTGTGTCTGTGTGTCATTCAGAGGGTTAATGGGCAAGACAAAAGATTTAAGTGCCTTTGTACGGGGTATGGAATTAGGTGCCAGGCGCACCGGTTGTGTCAAGACCTGCAACGCTGCTGGGTTTTTCACGCTCAACACTTTCCTGTCTGTATCAAGAAGGGTCCCCCACCAAAAGAACATCTAGCCAACTTGACACAAGTGTGGGAATCATTGGAGTCAACATGGGCCAGCATCCCTGTGGAACACATTCGACACCTTGTAGAGTCCACGCCCCGACAAATAGAGGCTGTTCTGAGGGCAAAAGGGGGTGCAGCTCAATATTAGGAAGGTGTTTTTAATGTTTTGTACACGTGTGTGTGTGTGTGTGTGTGTGTATGTATATATATCCATGCAATGCACAGGAGGCAGCAAAGCAAACACACCACCAGCCGGTGAGAAGGCACAAAAACACAGAGAGAGACAAAGAGAAACAGAGAGAGACAGACAGAGAGAAACAGACAGAAGGAGAGAGAATATAGGGGTTTGCCAAATCATCCACCAAGCAATGGATCAATACACAGATGAGCTAATCAAAGCAAATGTGTTGCGAGTCAAGTGTGTGTGTGTGTGCGCCTGTCAGTCAGTGTGGTGCTTTGTGTGTGCCCATCTGTATTTTACTGCATTGTGTAGACTGTGTAAATGTTATTTAGTGTTGAGTTATTGTGTGTGTTGTGTGCTATTCTGCTGTGTGTGTGTTGTTCCACTCTGTGTCTGATTAATCAGGCCTTGACAGGATCACATTGTGGTGCTGATAGAAAATGAAGGTGCCCCGAGTGCTCTACATCCCTCCCTCCATGTCTCTCCCTCCCTCCCTCCCTCCATGTCTCTCTCTCCCTCCCTCCATGTCTCTCCCTCCCTCCCTCCATCTCTCCCTCCCTCCCTCCATGTCTCTCCCTCCCTCCCTCCATGTCTCTCCCTCCCTCCCCCCATGTCTCTCTCTCCCTCCCTCCATGTCTCTCTCTCCCTCCCTCCATGTCCCTCCCTCCCTCCACATTTAAATCCTACCATTCACACGTAACATCTACCATTCACACCTAAATCCTACCATTCATACCTAAATCCTACCATTCATACCTAAATCCTACCAGTCACACTTAAATCCTACCAGTCACACTTAAATCCTACCAGTCACACTTAAATCCTACCAGTCACACTTAAATCCTACCATACCGTAATAGATGAGCAGACCACCTTGTTAAGGAATGTGATTGCTTTTCTGAAAATTGCTTGTAAAGTTTGTTTTTATTACGTTGTATTTGTCTAGTAAATGTTTTACAATTTGTGTACATGCAGGGTTTCCATTAGCCAGACAATTTTCAGAGAAGAAAAAAAATGTCTTGAATAATGTTATTTTTCCTAGTAATTGATGCAAATACCAGTTGATATAAATACATTTGACCGGTCACTCTTATCGGTCTACGGGTTAATTTGCATAATTTGTGTAATTAGATTGCCGCGTGTATATATTCTTTAAGTATCATATTTATCACATGTGCATATCATACAGATACAGAGCCTTGGAGTGGGCATCTGCCAGACAGTGGTTTTAAGCCCAATCATTGGGCAACAATTCCAAATGCAATCGTGTGTTAAAAATAGTTTTTTGGCTACGATTAAAAATACCTATTCTTTTTTATTTCTCAACTTGTAATTGAAGAGTGCTTCACATTCACCATTAAAATGCAGTCAACAGAAGACCGGCTTCATCAGCGAGTCACACACCACTTTGCAATGAGCTGGAGGCAGTATACATTTTGAAAACATACAGTAACTTAACGTTTTAATACATATTATGAGGCATGTTTTACCTTGCTTCAAAATAAACTAGCCAAAATCAAACCATATCCGTGGAGGCAATTGTTTTATAAAAGACTTTCAGATGCCATTGATACCAGCAGCCTATTGTTTTATAAAAGACTTCCATATGCCATTGATACCAGCAGCCTATTGTTTTATAAAAGACTTCCATATGCCATTGACACCAGCAGCCTATTGTTTTATAAAGACTTCCAGATGCCATTGACACCAGCAGCCTATTGTTTTATAAAGACTTCCAGATGCCATTGACACCAGCAGCCTATTGTTTTATAAAGACTTCCACATGCCATTGATACCAGCAGCCTATTGTTTTATAGAGACTTCCACATGCCATTGATACCAGCAGCCTATTGTTTTATAGAGACTTCCATATGCCATTGACACCAGCAGCCTATTGTTTTATAAAGACTTCCAGATGCCATTGATACCAGCAGCCTATTGTTTTATAAAGACTTCCATATGCCATTGATACCAGCAGCCTATTGTTTTATAGAGACTTCCAGATGCCATTGATACCAGCAGCCTATTGTTTTATAAAGACTTCCACATGCCATTGATACCAGCAGCCTATTGTTTTATAAAGACTTCCAGATGCCATTGACACCAGCAGCCTATTGTTTTATAAAAGACTTCCATATGCCATTGACACCAGCAGCCTATTGTTTTATAAAAGACTTCCATATGCCATTGACACCAGCAGCCTATTACTCTCAGGATCTATGTTTTACCTGCTCACATTAGATTTTGCTTCAACATTTTCTTTTTTTAATCATCGTGATTTATTCAAACGGTAATGTGCAACTGCCAAAAATAAATCACCTTTCTGAAGAGGTTACAACGGCCCCGTCTGTGTGTGTCAGGGCTCGGCATACAGTGAAGGTTCTGGAAACCCTCCGGGCCAGTCGATCATCCCCGTCAGTGGCCAGCTTCGGCCCAAAAATATTCGAATAATGCTATTTTACATCTAGGCTATATAAATGATTTTAAAAAACTGATGGATTGCCGAAGCTGTTCGTTTGTTATGTTATTCATCACGCGCGCGCTGCACACATATAGCTAGATAATGTCTGGCAGAGAGAATGCACTGCACACATAGCCTAGATAATGTCTGGCAGAGAGAATGCACTGCTCTCAAACAGCTGGTTGTTGCGTGGAGTGAAGACCGACAGCGGTAGCGGTAGGAAAGCAGTAAGAAAGAGTTTCAAGTTATGATATCTACCAGTAAATTCTAAGGCAAAAATGAGTATGTAAACCAGGTATTTAAACAGTTCAAAGTCTTGGTTGTGATCCTCAATTCAGTCATCATGGAATAGCTTACCTTGAAAATCCGACATTTCCTCTAGGCTCTTTGGTCCTTGAAAAGTCACTGAAGTTAAGGTAGCCGCTTTTTAAGTTCTACTACTCCACTATAATTATCTGTGATTTCATTTCTGATCAATTTTTATGAGAGATGTAAGCGCTTTCATTTGTTTCCCGCCGCTTTTGTTGTGTTACTCTGTTGCTGTGAAACCATGTCCCGTTATCATGACAGAGACAGCATCAAAATGTTGGCTTCAACTTGGTTTCCCATTCAAAGCTTTACATTACAAAAGAGAACCCGGTTTTTGGTCGCTTTCTCATTTTAAAACATGATACAGAAACCCTCAATAACTCTTCAACATCTCAAAATGGTGAGACTGACTAGCTACCACATAGACAGACTTCATTAGTGTGCTTGTGTCAGGAGCATGTTGCCTATTTAGTCAGGCAATGCTCACAATATTCAGACATATTTTAGAATGTGAAAATAATGTAGGGCTGTCCCCGACCCCCCAAAAAATATTGGTCGACAACGTCGTCTGTTATTTCGACCAATCGATTGGCAGAATTATTTTTACGTGTATTTTTCCATATATAGACACACCCAATGTTTTAATAAAATCAACTATATGTAGGCTACTGAGATTGTCTGATGCTTTAAGCACTGATATTACAAATGAAGACACACAAATGACTAAAGAGGGAGCCAGAGATCAATATAGCCTAACCAGAAGAAAAAAAGCCTGCTCCGTACCCTCCTCCCGCTGCTGCTAGTCTTTGCAGAGTTTGCCATTAAGCTCCTGAAGTTGCCGGTAATAGGCTACACCAGTAGTTGGCAACCTTTTCCATTTGGAGTGCCAAGTTATCCTACCATTTCTACTGATCTGTGTTCCAGTTAGGATTTTCATATGCACATTTTCATGGAACAGCTTCATTTAATTTATAATAAAAAATATATTTTTAACTATGCAAGTCAGTTAAGAACAAATTCTTATTTACTGACTAGTTAAATAAATGTAACAAATAAAAAAGAAATACAAATACAAATAATTGCCTACATAAACCAACAAAATAAAAACGTAGGAGCCTGCAGGTAGAAAAAATCCTGAAATAATAAATATCCTATAAATCACAAGGAACTTGAAACATTGTATCAACTATTAACTTGGTCCAGCTTGATTGTACTAGCAAACTTGCAACATTGCAGAAAATATTCTGGGCACTCAGAGTTTCCCGCGCCAGTGAGCTTCGGACCGACGGACAGACACTGCTGTAGACTATTTGCGCAAGGGATAAGAAAAAATCCGGTAGGCCTATTTTATGACGTTTCCACTGGATCAGAGCATGACATTTTTCCCCCTTCATGATGACTGGTTATGGAAAGGGAGAGAGCTGGAAAGATTTTTCAAATAGGCTACGTTGAGGAACTATTGTCATTCTCAATGGTTGTAAAAACACACTTTGTTTGCTTGCCGAAATAAACCAAAACTGCCTCCCGAGTGGCACAGAGGTCTAAAGCACTGCATTGCAGTTCTTGAGGCGTCACTACAGACCCGGGTTTGATCCCAGGCTGTGTCACAACTGGCCGTGACCGGGAGTACCATTGGAGGGCACACAATTGGCCCAGCGTCGTCCGGGTTAGGGGAGGGTTTGACCGGGGGGGCTTTACTTGGCTCATCGCGCTCTAGCGACTCCTTGTGGCGGGCGGGACGCCTGCAGGCTGATCTCGGTTGTCAGTTGAATGGCGTTTTCTCCAAAACATTGGTGCAGCTGGCTTTCGGGTTAAGCGGGCAGGTGTTAAAAAGCGCGGTTTGGCGGGTCATGTTTCGGAGGACGCATTAATTGACCTTCGCCTCCTGAGCCCGTTGGTGAATTGCTGCTATGAGACAAGATCGAAATTGGGGAGAAAAAAGGGGTCATTTCTTTTTTATATAACAATAAAAAATACAAAAACGTTTCTCACAAGTGTAGCTTAGGTTGTGCACTCTGCAAACAAAGTGTCCACTCAGACAATAAAAACAGGATGACTGGAATAATAATATTGAAATCATTAACAGAAATTACTGAAACCAAACAAACATTGTAGATTAAAAATGATGGCAATTAACAGTAAATGTAGTACTGGTGAACCATCCTCGCAGTCTCCACAATGGGTTAGTCCACTGAGACAGGTCTCCACAATGGATTAGTCCACTGAGACAGGTCTCCACAATGGATTAGTCCACTGAGACAGGTCTCCACAATGGATTAGTCCACTGAGACAGGTCTCCACAATGGATTAGTCCACTGAGACAGGTCTCCACAATGGATTAGTCCACTGAGACAGGTCTCCACAATGGATTAGTCCACTGAGATAGGTCTCCACAATGGATTAGTCCACTGAGACAGGTCTCCACAATGGATTAGTCCATGGAGACAGGCATGAATCAGACCGGTGTATCGTGTGCCACATTTTTAAAATATATTTGCCACTTCTCGACCAACAGCCTATTGACAAAACAATCGACCTAAATGGGGACGGCCTTTTTCAACTACTATCTACTACTTTGTGTAGCCGTTAGTGATGCAAATTATGGAATTTGCGTTTTCAGGTAGATGAAATGCAATGAAAAGGTAACTACAAAGTAGTCTATGCCTACCTGGCAGAGCCATGATTATTTGCATCAATCCAGTGGCCATTTGTTTTGAAACCTCCATCACAAGCGAGCTGCAGAAACACAGTTAGCCAAACACAACTGTCTGGCTGGCGTGCATCGGAATTAAAGGGTAACTATCTCAGATTTTCTCAAACAATGGTCCCTTGATGTGGTTTAAGCATTGTTGTGGACTTAGAACATCCAATTCTGTTGTTTTTTCTATTAAGTGTCTTTTCGAGAACAGAAACTTAAATACCGGGGATAAATCATAGTCCTTCTCCTCGTAATTGTTTTCTTCTTTTTGTGGTATTCTTTTGGTATCAAGCTTAATGCCCCCAATCTCACACAAATGATCAATGAACCTACCAGGTACAACCCCAAATCTGTAAACATGGGCACCCTCATAGATATCATCCTAACCAACCTGCCCTCCTCCTTCAACCAGAATCTCAGCAATCAGTGCCTCATTGCCTGTGTCCGTAATGGGTCTGCGGTCAAACGACCACCCCTCATCACTGTCAAACGCTCCCTAAAAAACACTTCAGCGAGCAGGACGTTCTAATCGACCTGGCCCGGGTATCCTGGAAGGATATTGTCCTCATTCCGTCAGTAGAGGATGCCTGGTTATTCTTTAAAAGTGCTTTCCTCACCATCTTAAATAAGCACGCCCCATTCAACATTTTTTTTTTTAACCAGGAACAGATATAGGCCTTGGTTCACTCCAGACCTGACTGCCCTTGACCAGCACAAAAACATCCTGTGGCGTACTGCTATAGCATCGAATAGCCCCCGTGATATGCAATGTTTCAGGGAAGTCAGGAACCAATATACACAGGCATTTAAGAAAGCAAAGGCTAGCATTTTCAAACAGAAATTTGCATCCTGTAGCACAAACTCCAAAAAGTTCGGGGACACTGAAGTCCATGGAGAATAAGAGCACCTCCTCCCAGCTGCTCACTGCACTGAGGCTAGGAAACACTGTCACCACCGATAAATCCACGATAATTGAGAATTTCAATAAGCATTTCTCTACGGCTGGCCATGCTTTCCACCTGGCTATCCCTACCCCGGTCAACAGCCCTGCGCCCCCCATAGGAACTTGCCCAAGACTCCCCCATTTCTCCTTCACCCAAATCCAGATAGCTGATGTTCTGAAAGAACTGCAAAAGCTGGACCCATACAAATCAGCTGGGCTAGACAATCTGGACCCTCTATTTTTAAAATTATCCTCCTAAATTGTTGCAATTCCTATAGAGGTCGACAGATTATGATTTTTCAATGCTAATACCAATACCGATTATTGGAGTACCAAAAAAAAGCCGATACCGATTAATCGGTCTATTTTTTATTTTTATTTGTAATAATGACAATTACAACAATACTGAATGAACACTTATTTTAACTTAATATAATACATCAATAAAATCAATTTAGCCTCAATAAAATAATGAAACATGTTCAATTTGGTTTAAATAATGCAAAAACAAAGTGTTGGAGAAGAAAGTAAAAGTGCAATATGTTCCATGTAAGAAAGCTAACGTTTAAGTTCCTTGCTCAGAACATGAGAACATATGAAAGCTGGTGGTTCCTTTTAACATGAGTCTTCAATATTCCCAGGTAAGAAGTTTTAGGTTGTAGTTATTATAGGAATTATAGGACTATTTCTCTCTATACCATTTGTATTTCATATACCTTTAACTATTGGATGTTCTTATAGGCACTTTAGTATTGCCAGTGTAACAGTATAGCTTCCGTCTCTCTGCTCGCTCCTACCTGGGCTCGAACCAGGAACACATCGACAACAGCCACCCTTGAAGCATTCGTCCGCCCACGTGTTCTCGCACACCCCGAGAGCTTCTGGTCAGCGGGGTGGTGGCACCGGGATCCTCATCTCTCCCAAGTGGTCATTCTCTCTTTGTCCCCTTACCCATCTGTCTATCGCCTCCTTTGAATTCCATGCTGTCACAGTTACCAGCCCTTTCAAGCTTAACATCCTTATCATTTATCGCCCTCCAGGTTCCCTCGGAGAGTTCATCAATGAGCTCGATGCCTTGATTAGCTCCTTTCCTGAGGACGGCTCACCTCTCACAGTTCTGGGCGACTTTAACCTCCCCAGGTCTACCTTTGACTCATTCCTCTCTGCCTCCTTCTTTCCACTCCTCTCCTCTTTTGACCTCACCCTCTCACCTTCCCCCCCTACTCACAAGGCAGGCAATACGCTCGACCTCATCTTTACTAGATGCTGTTCTTCCACTAACCTCATTGCAACTCCCCTCCAAGTCTCCGACCACTACCTTGTATCCTTTTCCCTCTCGCTCTCATCCAACACTTCCCACACTGCCCCTACTCGGATGGTATCGCGCCGCCCCAACCTTCGCTCTCTCTCCCCCGCTACCCTCTCCTCTTCCATCCTATCATCTCTTCCCTCTGCTCAAACCTTCTCCAACCTATCTCCTGATTCTGCCTCCTCAACCCTCCTCTCCTCCCTTTCTGCATCCTTTGACTCTCTATGTCCCCTATCCTCCAGGCCGGCTCGGTCCTCCCCTCCCGCTCCGTGGCTCGACGACTCATTGCGAGCTCACAGAACAGGGCTCCGGGCAGCCGAGCGGAAATGGAGGAAAACTCGCCTCCCTGCGGACCTGGCATCCTTTCACTCCCTCCTCTCTACATTTTCCTCTTCTGTCTCTGCTGCTAAAGCCACTTTCTACCACTCTAAATTCCAAGCATCTGCCTCTAACCCCAGGAAGCTCTTTGCCACCTTCTCCTCCCTCCTGAATCCTCCTCCCCCTCCCCCCCCCTCCTCCCTCTCTGCAGATGACTTCGTCAACCATTTTGAAAAGAAGGTCGACGACATCCGATCCTCGTTTGCTAAGTCAAACGACACCGCTGGTTCTGCTCACACTGCCCCACCCTGTGCTCTGACCTCTTTCTCCCCTCTCTCTCCAGATGAAATCTCGCGTCTTGTGACGGCCGGCCGCCCAACAACCTGCCCGCTTGACCCTATCCCCTCCTCTCTTCTCCAGACCATTTCCGGAGACCTTCTCCCTTACCTCACCTCGCTCATCAACTCATCCCTGACCGCTGGCTACGTCCCTTCCGTCTTCAAGAGAGCGAGAGTTGCACCCCTTCTGAAAAAACCTACACTCGATCCCTCCGATGTCAACAACTACAGACCAGTATCCCTTCTTTCTTTTCTCTCCAAAACTCTTGAACGTGCCGTCCTTGGCCAGCTCTCCCGCTATCTCTCTCAGAATGACCTTCTTGATCCAAATCAGTCAGGTTTCAAGACTAGTCATTCAACTGAGACTGCTCTTCTCTGTATCACGGAGGCGCTCCGCACTGCTAAAGCTAACTCTCTCTCCTCTGCTCTCATCCTTCTAGACCTATCGGCTGCCTTCGATACTGTGAACCATCAGATCCTCCTCTCCACCCTCTCCGAGTTGGGCATCTCCGGCGCGGCCCACGCTTGGATTGCGTCCTACCTGACAGGTCGCTCCTACCAGGTGGCGTGGCGAGAATCTGTCTCCTCACCACGTGCTCTCACCACTGGTGTCCCCCAGGGCTCTGTTCTAGGCCCTCTCCTATTCTCGCTATACACCAAGTCACTTGGCTCTGTCATAACCTCACATGGTCTCTCCTATCATTGCTATGCAGACGACACACAACTAATCTTCTCCTTTCCCCCTTCTGATGACCAGGTGGCGAATCGCATCTCTGCATGTCTGGCAGACATATCAGTGTGGATGACGGATCACCACCTCAAGCTGAACCTCGGCAAGACGGAGCTGCTCTTCCTCCCGGGGAAGGACTGCCCGTTCCATGATCTCGCCATCACGGTTGACAACTCCATTGTGTCCTCCTCCCAGAGCGCTAAGAACCTTGGCGTGATCCTGGACAACACCCTGTCGTTCTCAACCAACATCAAGGCGGTGGCCCGTTCCTGTAGGTTCATGCTCTACAACATCCGCAGAGTACGACCCTGCCTCACACAGGAAGCGGCGCAGGTCCTAATCCAGGCACTTGTCATCTCCCGTCTGGATTACTGCAACTCGCTGTTGGCTGGGCTCCCTGCCTGTGCCATTAAACCCCTACAACTCATCCAGAACGCCGCAGCCCGTCTGGTGTTCAACCTTCCCAAGTTCTCTCACGTCACCCCGCTCCTCCGCTCTCTCCACTGGCTTCCAGTTGAAGCTCGCATCCGCTACAAGACCATGGTGCTTGCCTACGGAGCTGTGAGGGGAACGGCACCTCAGTACCTCCAGGCTCTGATCAGGCCCTACACCCAAACAAGGGCACTGCGTTCATCCACCTCTGGCCTGCTCGCCTCCCTACCACTGAGGAAGTACAGTTCCCGCTCAGCCCAGTCAAAACTGTTCGCTGCTCTGGCCCCCCAATGGTGGAACAAACTCCCTCACGACGCCAGGACAGCGGAGTCAATCACCACCTTCCGGAGACACCTGAAACCCCACCTCTTTAAGGAATACCTAGGATAGGATAAAGTAATCCTTCTCACTCCCCCCCCCCTTAAAAGATTTAGATGCACTATTGTAAAGTGGCCGTTCCACTGGATGTCATAAGGTGAATGCACCAATTTGTAAGTCGCTCTGGATAAGAGCGTCTGCTAAATGACTTAAATGTTAAATGTAAATGTAAGCAGCGTTACCCATGCAGAGCAAGGGGAACAACCATTCCAAGTCTCAGAGCGAGTGACGTTTGAAACGCTATTAGCGCGCACCCCGCTAACTAGCTAGCCATTTCACATCGGTTCCACCAGCCTAATCTCGGGAGTTGATAGGCTTGAAGTCATAAACAGCGCAATGCTTGAAGAATTGTGAAGAGCTGCTGGCAAACGCACGAAAGTGCTGTTTGAATGAATGCTTACGAGCCTGCTGCTGCCTACCACCGCTCAGTCAGACTGCTCTATCAAATATCAAGTCATAGACTGAATTATAACATAATAAACACACAGAAATATGAGCCTTTGGTCATTAATATGGTCGAATCCGGAAACTATCATTTCGAAAACAAAACGTTTATTCTTTCAGTGAAATACGGAACCGTTCCGTATTTTATCTAACGGATGGCATCCCTAACTCTAAATATTGCTGTTACATTGCACAACTTTCAATGTTATGTCATAATTATGTACAATTCTGGCAAATTAATTACGGCCTTTGTTAGGAATAAATGGGACTTCACACAGTTCGCAATGAGCCAGGCGGCCCAACCTGCTGCATATAGCCCGACTGCTTGCACGGAATGCAAGAGAAGTGACACAATTTCCCTAGTTATAAGAAATTCATGTTAGCAGGCAATATTAACTAAATATGCAGGTTTAAAAATATATACTTGTGTATTGATTTTAAGAAAGGCATTGATGTTTATGGTTAGGTACATTGGTGCAACGACAGTGCTTTTTTTCACAAATGCGCTTGTTAAATCATCACCTGTTTGTCGAAGTAGGCTGTGATTCGATGAGAAATTAACAGGGACCGCATCGATTATATGCAATGCAGGACACGCTAGATAAACTAGTAATATCATCAACCATGTGTAGTTAACTCGTGATTATGTTAAGATTGATTGTTTTTTATAAGATGAGTTTAATGCTAGCTAGCAACTTACCTTGGCTTCTTGCTGCCCTCGCGTAACAGGTAGTCAGCCTGCCACGCAGGCTCCTCGTGGAGTGCAATGTAAGGCAGGTGGTTAGAACGTTGGACTAGTAACCGGAAGGTTGCAAAAACTAATCCCCGAGCTGACAAGGTAAAAAATCTGTTGTTCTGCCCCTGAACAAGGCAGTTAACCCACCATTCCTAGGCCATCATTGAAAATAAGAATGTGTTTTTAACTGACTTGCCTAGTTAAATAAAGGTGTTAAAATTATTATTATATATATTTGTTTTAAAATCGGCAAATCGGTGTCCAAATTACCGACTACCGATTGTTATGAAAACTTGAAATCGGCCCTAGTTAATCGGCCATTCCGATTAATCGGTCGACCTCTAAACCCGTATTACTAGCCTGTTCAACCTCTCTTTCGTATCGTCTGAGATCCCCAAAGATTGGAAAGCTGCCGCGGTCATCCCCCTCTTCAAAGGGGGAGACACTCTAGACCCAAACTGCTACAGACCTATATCTATCCTACCCTGCCGTTCTAAGGTCTTAGAAAGCCAAGTTAACAAACAGATCACTGATCATTTCGAATCCCACCGTATCTTCTCTGCTATGCAATCTGGTTTCCGAGCTGGTCATGGGTGCACCTCAGCCACGCTCAAGGTCCTAAACAAAATCATAACCGCCATCGATAAGAGACAATACTGTGCAGCTGTATTCATAGACCTGGCCAAGGCTTTCGACTCTGTCAATCACCACATTCTTATCGGCAGACTCAACAGCTTTGGTTTCTCAAATGACTGCCTCGCCTGGTTCACCAACTACTTCTCAGACAGAGTTCAGTGTGTCAAATAGGAGGGCCTGTTGTCCGGACCTCTGGCAGTCTCTATGGGGGTGCCACAGGGTTCAATTTTTGGGCCGACTCTTTTCTCTGTATACATCAATGTCGCTCTTGCTGCTGGTGATTCTCTGATCCACCTCTACACTGACGACACCATTCTGCATACTTCTGGCCCTTCTTTGGACACTGTGTTAACTAACCTCCAGACGAGCTTCAATGCCATACAACTCTCCTTCCATGGCCTCCAACTGCTCTTAAATACAAGTAAAACTAAATGCATGCTCTTCAACCGATCGCTGCCCACACCTGCCCGCCCGTCCAGCATCACGACTCTGGACGGTTCTAACTTAGAATATGTGGACAACTACAAATACATAGGTGTCTGGTTAGACTGTAAACTCTCCTTCCAGACTCACATTAAGCATCTCCAATCCAAAATGAAATCTAGAATCGGCTTCCTATTTCGCAACAAAGCATCCTTCACTCATGCTGCCAAACATACCCTCGTAAAACTGACCATCCTACCGATCCTTGACTTCAGCGATGTCATTTACAAAATAGCCTCCAACAATCTACTCAGCAAATTGGATGCAGTCTATCACAGTGCCATCCGTTTTGTCACCAAAGCCCCATATACTACCCACCACTGCGACCTGTATGCTCTCGTTGGCTGGCCCTCGCTTCATATTCATCGCCAAACCCACTGGCTCCAGGCCATCAACAAGTCTTTGCTAGGTAAATCCCCACCTTATCTCAGCTCACTGGTCACCATAGCAGCACCCACCCATAGCATGTGCTCCAGCAGGTATATTTCACTGGTCACCCCCAAAGCCAATTCCTCCTTCGGCCGCCTTTCCTTCCAGTTCTCTGCTGCCAATGACTGGAACGAATTGCAAAAATCACTGAAGCTGGAGACTCATATCTCCCTCACTAGCTTTAAGCACCAGCTGTCAGAGCAGCTCACAGATCACTGCACCTGTACATAGCTCATCTGTAAATAGCCCATCCAACTACCTCATCTCCATGCTGTTATGTATTTTGCTCCTTTGCACCCCAGTATCTCTACTTGCACACTCATCTTCTGCACATCTATCACTCCAGTGTTCAATTGCTATATTTGTAATTATTTCAACACTACGGCCTATTAATTGCCTTACATCCCTTATCCTACCTCATTTGCACACACTGTATATAGACCTTTCCTACTGTATTATTGACTGCATGTTTGTTTATTCCATGTGTAACTGTGTTGTTGTTTGTGTCGAACTGCTTTGCTTTATCTTGGCCAGGTGGCAGTTGTAAATGAGAACTTGTTCTCAACTAGCCTACCTGGTTAAATAAAAGATAGCTTTTTTTTTTTAAAGTTCCGTTTTTTTCCAATTTTGCCCTCTAGAGGATTTCTCAGAAAATAACACATGGCACTTTGAAATCTGCAATAAAATAAAATAAACATTTTCTTTGCGATTACAGTAAATCTATCCAAATCAATGTAAGAACACAAGGGCATGGTCATTTAAGAGATGGCTAGACATTACTAGCCTGGTTCTGTACGGAATGCAGGCACATTATGAGACACAGGCCAGGTCATTATAAATTATCACATTTTTATTAAAAAATGTTTGCGGTTAAATTTGTATTGTTTATTTCACTTTTGTTTATTATCTATTTAATGTAAACATTTGTTTCCAATGCCAATAAAGCCCCTTAAATTGAGAGAGGGAGAGAGAATGAATAAGGCCAGGTATAAATTATTCATCTGCTGACTGCTGAGAGGAACACTGTAGCAGCATAGCAGGCCAGAAGAGTCTGTGTGTCACTCGGTGGGAACCCTGTGTGCTCCACTGTGCAGTCCCGCTGGTTAACTAGCTACCGCTGGCCAAAGGACAGGTTCAGAGGCAGCCGCTGACACACACACACAATTAGTTGACTCGTGTATTTTAATGCTGGGCTTGAACCTGCACACCGTCTGGTTCTCTAGAACCCAGGTTCCACGCTAAGTGTCATTGATTGGAATTGAAGGAGTGAGAGTGGAAGAAGAGAGATGGCAGTGCTGAGTCACTGATTGGAACCCACTCAACCTCAATCAATCAGAGATATTCCGCCCTCTGTTTACCCCGTCCATACTCTCTCTCTCTCTCTCTCGGTTTCTCTCCTTCCCGTTTCCCCCCCCCCGTATCCATGGTGACGGCTGGCTCACACTTGATAAAGGAGGTCGTCAGTACAATCTAATTGCAGTGTTTCTAATTCAATAACACAGTGGGAACCAACCACTGTGTTACCACTAATATACCTCCACACACATACACACAGATAGTCTGCTACCATTACTGTTGCCACTCCAAACCAACATTAAATACAGTGTTTTTTCTTTTCTCTCTGGTAGTTAGACTAATTGATAGTTTATTGTTCATTAATTGGCCAGAGATTCAGTAGTCAGGAAACAGAGGAAAACCTCTTGTAAAATGGAGTGAAACATCTACCCATCCTTCTACCATAACCTCCTCCTTATCAACACCACCTCCTTTCTCCTCCCCTCTTTCTGTCTACCATCCTCTTACTTAGTCATCCTCTCCCTCCCTCCATCACCTCTCCTCTCACTTCTCCACAGAAACCTACCTCCACCTCTCCTCTCACTTCTCCACAGAAACCTACCTCCACCTCTCCTCTCACTTCTCCACAGAAACCTACCTCCACCTCTCCTCTCACTTCTCCACAGAAACCTACCTCCACCTCTCACTTCTCCACAGAAACCTACCTCCACCTCTCCTCTCACTTCTCCTCTCACTTCTCCACAGAAACCTACCTCCACCTCTCCTCTCACTTCTCCACAGAAACCTACCTCCACCTCTCCTCTCACTTCTCCACAGAAACCTACCTCCACCTCTCACTTCTCCACAGAAACCTACCTCCACCTCTCACTTCTCCACAGAAACCTACCTCCACCTCTCCACAGAAACCTACCTCCACCTCTCCACAGAAACCTACCTCCACCTCTCCACAGAAACCTACCTCCACCTCTCCACAGAAACCTACCTCCACCTCTCCACAGAAACCTACCTCCACCTCTCCACAGAAACCTACCTCCACCTCTCACTTCTCCACAGAAATCTACCTCCACCTCTCACTTCTCCACAGAAATCTACCTCCACCTCTCACTTCTCCACAGAAACCTACCTCCACCTCTCCTCTCACTTCTCCACAGAAACCTACCTCCACCTCTCCTCTCACTTCTCCACAGAAACCTACCTCCACCTCTCCTCTCACTTCTCCACAGAAACTTACCTCCACCTCTCACTTCTCCACAGAAACTTACCTCCACCTCTCACTTCTCCACAGAAACCTACCTCCACCTCTCCTCTCACTTCTCCACAGAAACCTACCTCCACCTCTCACTTCTCCACAGAAACCTACCTCCACCTCTCACTTCTCCACAGAAACCTACCTCCACCTCTCCTCTCACTTCTCCACAGAAACCTACCTCCACCTCTCCTCTCACTTCTCCACAGAAACCTACCTCCACCTCTCCTCTCACTTCTCCACAGAAACCTACCTCCACCTCTCACTTCTCCACAGAAACCTACCTCCACCTCTCCTTTCACTTCTCCACAGAAACCTACCTCCACCTCTCCTTTCACTTCTCCACAGAAACCTACCTCCACCTCTCCTTTCACTTCTCCACAGAAACCTACCTCCACCTCTCCACAGAAACATACCTCCACCTCTCCACAGAAACCTACCTCCACCTCTCCACAGAAACCTACCTCCACCTCTCCACAGAAACCTACCTCCACCTCTCCACAGAAACCTACCTCCACCTCTCCACAGAAACCTACCTCCACCTCTCCACAGAAACCTACCTCCACCTCTCCACAGAAACCTACCTCCACCTCTCCACAGAAACCTACCTCCACCTCTCCACAGAAACCTACCTCCACCTCTCCACAGAAACCTACCTCCACCTCTCCACAGAAACCTACCTCCACCTCTCCACAGAAACCTACCTCCACCTCTCACTTCTCCACAGAAACCTACCTCCACCTCTCACTTCTCCACAGAAACCTACCTCCACCTCTCCTTTCACTTCTCCACAGAAACCTACCTCCACCTCTCCTTTCACTTCTCCACAGAAACCTACCTCCACCTCTCACTTCTCCACAGAAACCTACCTCCACCTCTCACTTCTCCACAGAAACCTACCTCCACCTCTCACTTCTCCACAGAAACCTACCTCCACCTCTCACTTCTCCACAGAAACCTACCTCCACCTCTCCACAGAAACCTACCTCCACCTCTCCACAGAAACCTACCTCCACCTCTCCACAGAAACCTACCTCCACCTCTCCACAGAAACCTACCTCCACCTCTCCACAGAAACCTACCTCCACCTCTCCACAGAAACCTACCTCCACAGAAACCTACCTCCACAGAAACCTACCTCCACAGAAACCTACCTCCACAGAAACCTACCTCCACCTCTCCTCTCACTTCTCCACAGAAACCTACCTCCACCTCTCCTCTCACTTCTCCACAAAAACCTACCTCCACCTCTCCTCTCACTTCTCCACAGAAACCTACCTCCACCTCTCCTCTCACTTCTCCACAGAAACCTACCTCCACCTCTCCTCTCACTTCTCCACAGAAACCTACCTCCACCTCTCCTCTCACTTCTCCACAGAAACCTACCTCCACCTCTCACTTCTCCACAGAAACCTACCTCCACCTCTCCTCTCACTTCTCCACAGAAACCTACCTCCACCTCTACTCTCACTTCTCCACAGAAACCTACCTCCACCTCTACTCTCACTTCTCCACAGAAACCTACCTCCACCTCTCCTCTCACTTCTCCACAGAAACCTACCTCCACCTCTCACTTCTCCACAGAAACCTACCTCCACCTCTCACTTCTCCACAGAAACCTACCTCCACCTCTCACCTCTCCACAGAAACCTACCTCCACCTCTCCACAGAAACCTACCTCCACCTCTCCACAGAAACCTACCTCCACCTCTCCACAGAAACCTACCTCCACCTCTCCACAGAAACCTACCTCCACCTCTCCACAGAAACCTACCTCCACCTCTCCACAGAAACATACCTCCACCTCTCCACAGAAACATACCTCCACCTCTCCACAGAAACCTACCTCCACCTCTCCACAGAAACCTACCTCCACCTCTCACTTCTCCACAGAAATCTACCTCCACCTCTCACTTCTCCACAGAAATCTACCTCCACCTCTCACTTCTCCAAAGAAACCTACCTCCACCACTCACTTCTCCACAGAAACCTACCTCCACCTCTCCACAGAAACCTACATCCACCTCTCCTCTCACTTCCCCACAGAAACCTACCTCCACCTCTCCTCTCACTTCTCCACAGAAACCTACCTCCACCTCTCCTCTCACTTCTCCACAGAAACCTACCTCCACCTCTCACTTCTCCACAGAAACTTACCTCCACCTCTCACTTCTCCACAGAAACTTACCTCCACCTCTCACTTCTCCACAGAAACTTACCTCCACCTCTCACTTCTCCACAGAAACCTACCTCCACCTCTCCTCTCACTTCTCCACAGAAACCTACATCCACCTCTCCTCTCACTTCTCCACAGAAACCTACCTCCACCTCTCCTCTCAATTCTCCACAGAAACCTACCTCCACCTCTCCTCTCACTTCTCCACAGAAACCTACCTCCACCTCTCACTTCTCCACAGAAACTTACCTCCACCTCTCACTTCTCCACAGAAACTTACCTCCACCTCTCACTTCTCCACAGAAACCTACCTCCACCTCTCCTCTCACTTCTCCACAGAAACCTACCTCCACCTCTCACTTCTCCACAGAAACTTACCTCCACCTCTCACTTCTCCACAGAAACCTACCTCCACCTCTCACTTCTCCACAGAAACCTACCTCCACAGAAACCTACCTCCACCTCTCACTTCTCCACAGAAACCTACCTCCACCTCTCACTTCTCCACAGAAACCTACCTCCACCTCTCACTTCTCCACAGAAACCTACCTCCACCTCTCACTTCTCCACAGAAACCTACCTCCACCTCTCACTTCTCCACAGAAACCTACCTCCACCTCTCCTCTCACTTCTCCACAGAAACCTACCTCCACCTCTCCTCTCACTTCTCCACAGAAACCTACCTCCACTTCTCCACAGAAACCTACCTCCACTTCTCCACAGAAACCTACCTCCACTTCTCCACAGAAACCTACCTCCACTTCTCCACAGAAACCTACCTCCACCTCTCCACAGAAACCTACCTCCACCTCTCCACAGAAACCTACCTCCACCTCTCCACAGAAACCTACCTCCACCTCTCCACAGAAACCTACCTCCACCTCTCCACAGAAACCTACCTCCACCTCTCCACAGAAACCTACCTCCACCTCTCCACAGAAACCTACCTCCACCTCTCCACAGAAACCTACCTCCACCTCTCCACAGAAACCTACCTCCACCTCTCCACAGAAACCTACCTCCACCTCTCCACAGAAACCTACCTCCACCTCTCCACAGAAACCTACCTCCACCTCTCACTTCTCCACAGAAATCTACCTCCACCTCTCACTTCTCCACAGAAATCTACCTCCACCTCTCACTTCTCCAAAGAAACCTACCTCCACCACTCACTTCTCCAAAGAAACCTACCTCCACCACTCACTTCTCCACAGAAACCTACCTCCACCTCTCCACAGAAACCTACCTCCACCTCTCCTCTCACTTCTCCACAGAAACCTACCTCCACCTCTCCTCTCACTTCTCCACAGAAACCTACCTCCACCTCTCCTCTCACTTCTCCACAGAAACCTACCTCCACCTCTCCTCTCACTTCTCCACAGAAACCTACCTCCACCTCTCCTCTCACTTCTCCACAGAAACTTACCTCCACCTCTCACTTCTCCACAGAAACCTACCTCCACCTCTCCTCTCACTTCTCCACAGAAACCTACCTCCACCTCTCACTTCTCCACAGAAACCTACCTCCACCTCTCACTTCTCCACAGAAACCTACCTCCACCTCTCCTCTCACTTCTCCACAGAAACCTACCTCCACCTCTCCTCAGAAACCTACCTCCACCTCTCCTCTCACTTCTCCACAGAAACCTACCTCCACCTCTCACTTCTCCACAGAAACCTACCTCCACCTCTCACTTCTCCACAGAAACCTACCTCCACCTCTCCTTTCACTTCTCCACAGAAACCTACCTCCACCTCTCCTTTCACTTCTCCACAGAAACCTACCTCCACCTCTCCACAGAAACCTACCTCCACCTCTCCACAGAAACCTACCTCCACCTCTCCACAGAAACCTACCTCCACCTCTCCACAGAAACCTACCTCCACCTCTCCACAGAAACCTACCTCCACCTCTCCACAGAAACCTACCTCCACCTCTCCACAGAAACCTACCTCCACCTCTCCTCTCACTTCTCCACAGAAACCTACCTCCACCTCTCCTCTCACTTCTCCACAGAAACCTACCTCCACCTCTCACTTCTCCACAGAAACCTACCTCCACCTCTCACTTCTCCACAGAAACCTACCTCCACCTCTCACTTCTCCACAGAAACCTACCTCCACCTCTCACTTCTCCACAGAAACCTACCTCCACCTCTCACTTCTCCACAGAAACCTACCTCCACCTCTCCTTTCACTTCTCCACAGAAACCTACCTCCACCTCTACTTTCACTTCTCCACAGAAACCTACCTCCACCTCTCCTTTCACTTCTCCACAGAAACCTACCTCCACCTCTCCACAGAAACCTACCTCCACCTCTCCACAGAAACCTACCTCCACCTCTCCACAGAAACCTACCTCCACCTCTCCACAGAAACCTACCTCCACCTCTCCTCTCACTTCTCCACAGAAACCTACCTCCACCTCTCACTTCTCCACAGAAACCTACCTCCACCTCTCACTTCTCCACAGAAACCTACCTCCACCTCTCACTTCTCCACAGAAATCTACCTCCACCTCTCACTTCTCCACAGAAACCTACCTCCACCTCTCCTCTCACTTCTCCACAGAAACCTACCTCCACCTCTCCTCTCACTTCTCCACAGAAACCTACCTCCACCTCTCCTCTCACTTCTCCACAGAAACCTACCTCCACCTCTCCTCTCACTTCTCCACAGAAACCTACCTCCACCTCTCACTTCTCCACAGAAACCTACCTCCACCTCTCCTCTCACTTCTCCACAGAAACCTACCTCCACCTCTCCTCTCACTTCTCCACAGAAACCTACCTCCACCTCTCCTCTCACTTCTCCACAGAAACCTACCTCCACCTCTCCTCTCACTTCTCCACAGAAACCTACCTCCACCTCTCCTCTCACTTCTCCACAGAAACCTACCTCCACCTCTCCTCTCACTTCTCCACAGAAACCTACCTCCACCTCTCCTTTCACTTCTCCACAGAAACCTACCTCCACCTCTCCTTTCACTTCTCCACAGAAACCTACCTCCACCTCTCACTTCTCCACAGAAACCTACCTCCACCTCTCCACAGAAACCTACCTCCACCTCTCCACAGAAACCTACCTCCACCTCTCCACAGAAACCTACCTCCACCTCTCCACAGAAACCTACCTCCACCTCTCCACAGAAACCTACCTCCACCTCTCCACAGAAACCTACCTCCACAGAAACCTACCTCCACCTCTCCTCTCACTTCTCCACAGAAACCTACCTCCACCTCTCCTCTCACTTCTCCACAGAAACCTACCTCCACCTCTCCTCTCACTTCTCCACAGAAACCTACCTCCACCTCTCCTCTCACTTCTCCACAGAAACCTACCTCCACCTCTCCTCTCACTTCTCCACAGAAACCTACCTCCACCTCTCCTCTCACTTCTCCACAGAAACCTACCTCCACCTCTCCTCTCACTTCTCCACAGAAACCTACCTCCACCTCTCCTCTCACTTCTCCACAGAAACCTACCTCCACCTCTCCTCTCACTTCTCCACAGAAACCTACCTCCACCTCTACTCTCACTTCTCCACAGAAACCTACCTCCACCTCTACTCTCACTTCTCCACAGAAACCTACCTCCACCTCTACTCTCACTTCTCCACAGAAACCTACCTCCACCTCTACTCTCACTTCTCCACAGAAACCTACCTCCACCTCTACTCTCACTTCTCCACAGAAACCTACCTCCACCTCTACTCTCACTTCTCCACAGAAACCTACCTCCACCTCTACTCTCACTTCTCCACAGAAACCTACCTCCACCTCTACTCTCACTTCTCCACAGAAACCTACCTCCACCTCTACTCTCACTTCTCCACAGAAACCTACCTCCACCTCTACTCTCACTTCTCCACAGAAACCTACCTCCACCTCTACTCTCACTTCTCCACAGAAACCTACCTCCACCTCTACTCTCACTTCTCCACAGAAACCTACCTCCACCTCTACTCTCACTTCTCCACAGAAACCTACCTCCACCTCTACTCTCACTTCTCCACAGAAACCTACCTCCACCTCTCACTTCTCCACAGAAACCTACCTCCACCTTTCCTTTCACTCATTTAGTACACATGAACAGAACACACAATAATCATCCCGTCACACACACACACACACCAGTGGACAGGACAGGTGGCTAAACTAGCTCTGGGGGTCCCATCCTAGGCCCCCATGGTACCTCCCAGCTGTCTGAACAGAAAGAAAGACGGGTGAAGTGTGTGTGTCAGAGTATGACTATGAGTGTGTG
This sequence comes from Salvelinus alpinus, assembly GCF_045679555.1. NCBI lineage: Eukaryota > Metazoa > Chordata > Actinopteri > Salmoniformes > Salmonidae > Salvelinus > Salvelinus alpinus. Next base: position 31,755,319 of record NC_092106.1, on the reverse strand, counting down.
TGTGTGTGTGTGTGTCAGAGTATGACTATGAGTGTGTGTGTGTCTGGGGCAAGGGAAATGGGAGTGTCTTCACCGAACAGCCCTTAGTTTTAAAATGGTTGATGTTGAGTGTTTTTGGTCCCTTGGTTGTGAAAAGCCCATTCTTCCCCTAAGCCCTCCATTCAGCAGACCACTACCTCCATTTGTAAAGACTATTCTTCACAGGACAATCACACTGAACCAACACAGCAAAAACAGATGGAGATCTTTAAATTCCTACAGGCATCATGAGTGATCGGCACCTTTCTTTGTGTCAGAGCTCTAATTCACACAACTACAATGTCACAGAACCACACGATTGGACATATGAGGGGGTCACGATTAAGTGTAACACACCTGATCCCAGACTCAGCAGTGCGGTGGCCCTCGGGGAACAACAATAACAGAGAGAGCAGCTGTTCCTAGCCTGGTGATGTGCATAGCTACATGCTAACAGCTACCACTGGAAGGAAAAAAAAAACACTTCGAGGTTAAGGTTTGTGTGTGTGTGTGTGTGTGTGTGTGTGTGTGTGTGTGTGTGTGTGTGTGTGTGTGTGTGTGTGCAGGAGCAGATGTTTTTTTTTGTTTAAACTGGCCTATGGTTCTCTAGTGGGCCTAGTTGGTAGCTATGGCAGGGGAGGGTGAAGAGGGTAGTTGGAAGGGGTGATTATGGTGAAAGGATATAAACCCATCACGTACAATTCTCCCCCCTCCTCCTCACCTCACCCAGCATCTGCTATCTGGGCACAATGACGTACTACTATTCACATCCACTCCTCCCTCTCAGAAATAACCCGAGAGCGTCAGTAGCACTGTACTACAGTTATGTTACAGACACACTTTCTTGTTCATCCATCAAGTTGATTAAGAGAGATGATTATTACAGACGTGATTACGTTTCTGATCCAGAGATAGATATTAACTTTATAGTCTAGCTGCTTACATTCTGTTCCAAGTTCCATGTTCAACAATATGTCCAAATGACAATAAGGTGCCGACAGTATTTTGGGGTTTTGTTATTTCTTATATTATTTGCTAAGAACATTTCTTGTATTATTACCTACAGATGAAAACAACTTTTGGACATTAGATTGGCGGTCACTCACCAGTAATTCAAGCAGAAATTCAACTTCCCTGACCTGGATCCTGTTTGAACTACCCAAGCCAGCTCTATTCATCCTGGGGGCTGTACCAAAACGCTGACACCGGAGAAGAGGAAGAAGTGGGGCCCTAGTCAAACTCAGGCGATTTGCAAACCATCCACCGCATATTACTCGCTAAAGTTCAGTCCCTGGACAATAAAGTACACAAGCTCAGGGCGAGGATCTACTTCCAGAGAGACATCAGAGACTGTAACATACTCTGTTTACGGAATCATGGTTCTCTCAGGATATTTCGTCCCTGTCCATTCAGATAGCCGGGTTCTCTGTCCATTGCGCAGAATACCTCACCATCAAATGCCGCCCACATTACCTCACTAGAAAATGTTCTTAGGTCATTGCCACTACGTTGTAGATTTCCCAGTCTGTGTGATTGAAGCGATGTTCCTGGTCGCCTCAGAATAGTATCGATGTATACACTGACCCGGTTCATCAGGAAGTGCATAGACTATGTTGTTCCCACTGAGGTTTAAAACTTACCCAAACCCAAAAATAATGGACAGATGGCAGCATTCATGCCAAACAAAGCGCGAACCACGGCTTTTAACCATGGTAAGGTGACTGGAAACATGGACGTGCACAACAGACCAGCTATGACCTCCAAATAGCAGAGGCAAAACGGCAGTACAGGGAAGTGGAGTCGCAATTCAAGGTGCTCAGACACGGGACGTATGTGGGAGATCGTGGACTGCAGGAGACTGCAGAGAGAGCACGCCCCCATCCACGGGGCCGGAGGGGAGAGGGTCAAAGGATTCAAATTTCTTGGCATGCACATAACTGATGACCTAAAATGGTCACTTCACACACAGTGGAGACGGCGGCGCAACTCTAAGGACAATTCAAATAAAAAATCCTTCGACATCATGGCTTGGTTTTCGTTATTATGGGGTATTGTCTGTAGATTGATGAGGGGAAAAAATGGAATCCATTTTACAATAAGGCTGTAATGTAACAAAATGTGGGAAAAGAGAAGGGGTCTGAATACTTTCCAAATGCACTGTTTGTATGCATGTATGTAGAGTTGAAGTCGGAAGTTTACATACACCTTAGCCAAATACATTTAAACTCAGTTTTTCACAATTCCTGACATTTAATCCTCGTAAAAGTTCCCTGTCTTAGGTCAGTTAGGATCACCACTTCATTTTAATAATGTAAAATGGCAGAATAATAGTAGAGATTTCTTTCTTTCTTTCATTACATTCCCAGTGGGTCAGAAGTTACATACACTCAATTAATATTTGGTAGCATTGCCTTTAAATTGTTTAACTTGGACGAAACGTTTTGGGTAGCCTTCCACAAGATTCCCACAATAAGTTGGGTGAATTTTGGCCCATTCCTCCTGACAGAGCTGGTGTAGCTGAGTCAGGTTTGTGGGCCTCCTCGCTCGCACACGCTTTTACAGTTCTGCCCACAAATGTTCTATAGGATTGAGGTCAGGGCTTTGTGATGACCACTCCAATACCTTGACTTTGTTGTCCTTAAGCCATTTTGCCACAACTTTGGAAGTATGCTTGGGGTCATTGTCCATTTGGAAGACCCATTTGCGACCAAGCTTTAACTTCCTGACTGATGTCTTGAGATGTTGCTTCAATATATCCACATAATTTCCCTCCCTCATGATACCATCTACTTTGTGATGTGCACCAGTCCCTCCTGCAGCAAAGCACCCCCACAACATGATGCTGCCACCCCCGTGCTTCACGGTTGGGATGGTGTTCTTCGGCTTGCAAGCCTCCCACTTTTTCCTCCAAACAGAACGATGGCCATTATGGCCAAACAGTTCTATTTTTGTTTCATCAGACCAGAGGAGATTTCTCCAAAAAGTACAATCTTTGTTCCCATGTGCGGTTGCAAACCGTAGTCTGGCTTTTTTATGGCGGTTTTGGAGCAGTGGATTCCTCCTTGCTGAGTGGCCTTTCAGGTTATGTCGATACAGGACTCATTTAACTGTGGATATACAGTGGGGAGAACAAGTATTTGATACACTGCCGATTTTGCAGGTTTTCCTACTTACAAAGCATGTAGAGGTCTGTAATTTTTATCATAGGTACACTTCAACTATGAGAGACGGAATCTAAAACAAAAATCCAGAAAATCACATTGTATGATTTTTAAGTAATTAATTTGCATTTTATTGCATGACATAAGTATTTGATACATCAGAAAAGCAGAACTTAATATTTGGTACAGAAACCTTTGTTTGCAATTACAGAGATCATACGTTTCCTGTAGTTCTTGACTAGGTTTGCACACACTGCAGCAGGGATTTTGGCCCACTCCTCCCTACAGATCTTCTCCAGATCCTTCAGGTTTCGGGGCTGTCGCTGGGCAATACGGAGTTTCAGCTCCCTCCAAAGATTTTCTATTGGGTTCAGGTCTGGAGACTGGCTAGGCCACTCCAGGACCTTGAGATGCTTCTTACGGAGCCACTCCTTAGTTGCCATGGCTGTGTACTTCGTGTCGTTGTCATGCTGGAAGACCCAGCCACGACCCATCTTCAATGCTCTTACTGAGGGAAGGAGGTTGTTGGCCAAGATCTCGCGATACATGGCCCCATCCATCCTCCCCTCAATACGGTGCAGTCGTCCTGTCCCCTTTGCAGAAAAGCATCCCCAAAGAATGATGTTTCCACCTCCATGCTTCACGGTTGGGATGGTGTTCTTGGGGTTGTACTCATACTTCTTCTTCCTCCAAACACGGCGAGTGGAGTTAGACCAAAAAGCTCTATTTTTGTCTCATCAGACCACATGACCTTCTCCCATTCCTCCTCTGGATCATCCAGATGGTCATTGGCAAACTTCAGACAGGCCTGGACATGCACTGGCTTAAGCAGGGGGACCTTGCGTGCAATGCAGGATTTTAATCCATGACGGCGTAGTGTGTTACTAATGGTTTTCTTTGAGACTGTGGTCCCAGCTCTCTTCAGGTCATTGACCAGGTCCTGCCGTGTAGTTCTGGGCTGATCCCTCACCTTCCTCATGATCATTGATGCCCCACGAGGTGAAATCTTGCATGGAGCCCCAGACCGAGGGTGATTGACCGTCATCTTGAACTTCTTCCATTTTCTAATAATTGCGCCAACAGTTTTTTCCTTCTCACCAAGCTGCTTGCCTATTGTCCTGCAGCCCATCCCAGCCTTGTGCAGGTCTACAATTTTATCCCTGATGTCCTTACACAGCTCTCTGGTCTTGGCCATTGTGGAGAGGTTGGAATCTGTTTGATTGAGTGTGTGGACAGGTGTCTTTTATACAGGTAACGAGTTCAAACAGGTGCAGTTAATACAGGTAATGAGTGGAGAACAGGAGGGCTTCTTAAAGAAAAACTAACAGGTCTGTGAGAGCCGGAATTCTTACTGGTTGGTAGGTGATCAAATACTTATGCCATGCAATAAAATGCAAATTAATTATTTAAAAATCATACAATGTGATTTTCTGGATTTTTGTTTTAGATTCCGTCTCTCACAGTTGAAGTGTACCTATGATAAAAATTACAGACCTCTACATGCTTTGTAAGTAGGAAAACCTGCAAAATCGGCAGTGTATCAAATACTTGTTCTCCCCACTGTAGATACTTTTGTACCCGTTTCCTCCAGCATCTTCACAAGGTCTTTTGCTGTTGTTCTAGGATTGATTTACACTTTTCGCACCAAAGTATGTTCATCTCTGGGAGACAGAATGCGTCTCCTTCCTGAGCGGTATGACGGCTGTGTAGTCCCATGGTGTTGATTCTTGCGTACTATTGTTTGTACAGATAAACGTGGTACCTTCAGGCATTTGGAAATTGCTCCCAAGGATGAACCAGACTTGTGGAGGTCTACAATTTTTTTTCTGAGGTCTTGGCTGATTTCTTTTGATTTTCCATAATGTCAAGCAGAGGCACTGAGTTTGAAGGTAGGCCTTGAAATAAATCCACAGGTACACCTCCAATGAACTCAAATGATGTCAATTAGCCTATCAGAAGCTTCTAAAGTTATGGCATAATCTTCTGGAATTTTCCAAGCTGTTTAAAGGCAGAAGTCAACTTAGTATATGTAAACTTCTGACCCACTGGAATTGTGATAGTGAATTATAAGTGAAATAATCTGTCTGTAAACAATTGTTGGAAAAATGACTTGTGTCATGCACAAAGTAGATGTCCTAACCGACTTGCCAAAACTATAGTTTGTTAACAAGAAATTTGTGGAGTGGTTGAAAAACGAGTTTTAATGACTCCAACCTAAGTGTATGTAAACTTCCGACTTAAACTGTATGCATATATATATATATATACAGTGGGGGGAACAAGTATTTGATACACTGCCGATTTTGCAGGTTTTCCTACTTACAAAGCATGTGGAGGTCTGTCATTTTTATCATAGTTACACTTCAACTGTGAGAGACGGAATCTAAAACAAAAATCCAGAAAAACATATTGTATGATTTTTAAGTAATTAATTTGCATTTTATTGCATGACATAAGTATTTGATCACCTACCAACCATTAAGAATTCCGGCTCTCACAGACCTGTTAGTTTTTCTTTAAGAAGCCCTCCTGTTCTCCACTCATTACCTGTATTAACTGCACCTGTTTGAACTCGTTACCTGTATAAAAGACAGGGTCTTCCTGTCCACACATTCAATCAAACAGACTCCAACCTCTCCACAATGGCCAAGACCAGAGAGCTGTGTAAGGACATCAGGGCTAAATTGTAGACCTGCACAAGGCTGGGATGGGCTACAGGACAATAGGCAAGCAGCTTGGTGAGAAGGCAACAACTGTTGGCGCAATTATTAGAAAATGGAAGAAGTTCAAGATGACGGTCAATCACCCTCGGTCTGGGGCTCCATGCAAGATCTCACCTCGTGGGGCATCAATGATCAGGAGGAAGGTGAGGGATCAGCCCAGAACTACACGGCAGGACCTGGTCAATGACCTGAAGAGAGATGGGACCACAGTCTCAAAGAAAACCATTAGTAACACACTACGCCGTCATGGATTAAAATACTGCAGCGCACGCAAGGTCCCCCTGCTCAAGCCAGCGCATGTCCAGGCCCGTCTGAAGTTAGCCAATGACCATCTGGATGATCCAGAGGAGGAATGGGAGAAGGTCATGTGGTCTGATGAGACAAAAATAGAGCTTTTTGGTCTAAACTCCACTCGCCGTTTTTGGAGGAAGAAGAAGGATGAGTACAACCCCAAGAACACCATCCCAACCGTGAAGCATGGAGGTGGAAACATCATTCTTTGGGGATGCTTTTCTGCAAAGGGGACAGGACGACTGCACCGTATTGAGGGGAGGATGGATGGGGCCATGTATTGCGAGATTTTGGCCAACAACCTCCTTCCCTCAGTAAGAGCATTGAAGATGGGTTGTGGCTGGGTCTTCCAGCATGACAACGACCCGAAACACACAGCCAGGGCAACTAAGGAGTGGCTCCGTAAGAAGCATCTCAAGGTCCTGGAGTGGCCTAGCCAGTCTCCAGACCTGAACCCAATAGAAAATCTTTGGAGGTAGCTGAAGGTCCGTATTGCCCAGCGACAGCCACGAAACCTGAAGGATCTGGAGAAGGTCTGTATGGAGGAGTGGGCCAAAATCCCTGCTGCAGTGTGTGCAAACCTGGCCAAGAACTACAGGAAATGTAAGATCTCTGTAATTGCAAACAAAGGTTTCTGTACCAAATATTAAGCTCTGCTTTTCTGATGTATCAAATACTTATGTCATGCAATAATATGCAAATGAATTACTTAAAAATCATACAATGTGATATTCTGGATTTTTGTTTTAGATTCTGTCTCTCACAGTTGAAGTGTACCTATGATAAAAATTACAGACCTCTACATGCTTTGTAAGTAGGAAAACCTGCAAAATCGGCAGTGTATCAAATACTTGTTCTCCCCACTGTATATATATATATATATGGTACCTGTCAAAAGTTGACACACCTACTCATTCAAGGGTTTATTTTAATTTTTAATATTTTCTACATTGGAGAATAATAGTGAAGACATCAAAACTATAAAATAACACATATGGAATCATGTAGTAAACAATTCAAAATATATTTGCCTTGATGGCAGCTTTGCACACCCTTGGCATTCTCCCAACCAGCTTCATGAGGTAGTCACCTAGAATGCATTTCATTTAACAGGTGTGTCTTGTTAAAAGTTTGTATGTATGTATACAGCTCTGTAAAAAATTAAAGAGACCACTGCAAAATTACTATTTGGGTAAAATGAACATTTTTGTTCATCCTCCACCAAATTTCACAGTGGGTGCAAGACACTGTGGCTTGTAGGCCTCTCCAGGTCTCTGTGGCTTGTAGGCCTCTCCAGGTCTCACACCCACTGTGAAAGTTGGTGGAGGATCGGTGATGATCTGGGGGTGCTTCAGCAAGGCTGGAATCGGGCAGATTTGTCTTTGTGAAGGACGCATGAATCAAGCCACGTACAAGGTTGTCCTGGAGGAAACCCTGCTTCCTTCTGCTCTGACAATGTTCCCCAACTCTGAGGATTGGTTTTTCCAGCAGGACAATGCTCCATGCCACACAGCCAGGTCAATCAAGGTGTGGATGGAGGACCTCCAGATCAAGACCCTGTCATGACCAGCCCAACCTCCAGACCTGAAGCCCGTTGAAAACCTCTGGAATGTGAGACGGATGGTCACAAGCCATCAAACAAAGCCGAGCTGCTTGAATTTTTTCGCCAGGAGTGGCATAAAGTCACCCAACATCAATGTGAAAGACTGGTAAAAGCTGTGATTGAAAATCAGGGTTATTCCACCAAATATTTATTTCTGAACTCTTCCTCAGTTAAAAAAAATAGTATTGTGTTGTTTAAAAATGAATATGAACTTATTTTCTTTGCATTATTCGAGGTCTGACAACACTGCATATTTTTTGTTATTCTGACCAGTTCTCATTTTCTGCAAATAAATGCTCTAAATTACAATATTTTTATTTGGAATTTGGGAGAAATGTTGTCAGTAGTTTATAGAACAAAACAAAAATCTTAATTTTACCCAAACACAGACCTATAAATAGTAAAACCAGAGAAACTGATAATTTTGCAGTGGTCTCTTAATTTTTTCTAGAGCTGTATATATATTCCGGTGCTCACTCTGATATTTCTTAATTTCCTTCTTTTACTTCCTTTTTGGATGATGTGCATATTGTTTTGTATTGCTAGGGTACAGCTAGAAGCAAGCATTTCGCTGCACCTGTGATAACATCTGCAAATGTGTGTATGCAACCAATAAACTTGGATTTGGTTTGATTCAAGAGGTGAGCTAATTTATTCCTGTTTGGAAAAGCAGGGAGCCTGAAGCTGTCATATTCTGGGAAGGACAGCTAAAGAAGATGACATGGAGCTGCACTAATCAATTATAAATCAAACAGGCCCCTAGATGGCTTCCACTTAGACCTGCCCAGGGCTGGGCCTGTGGGCCTGCTGAAAAAATACTGGGAGCCAACATGGCTCCACCAGGGAACCTGAATGAGGGTCTGACAGACGCGTGTGAATCAATTATTAACTCTTGGGGTTCTTTAAAAACAGGGGTCTAGACTAACATCAATATTCATATCCTTTACGCTTATGGGGTGTCCTGATTCAGGGTTTCCGTTAGGCGGTAATTGACGGCCGTTAAATAAAAATGAACATTCGATAAATTGTATCCGGTCCGGGAGGAAAAACATCATTAGATAGGCCATCAGCGTTTCACCCACCACTTTACTATATGAGCTGGAGACAGTATGCATTTTGAAAACATACTTAATTGTTTGAAAATCCGACCATAGAAAGGTGTACGCAATTATTTTATAAAGACTTCATAGGCGGCGGGTGAGTTTCAAGTTTGGGGAAGCATACAACGTATCCTACCATTTCTACCAGTCTGCGTGTCAATTATGATTTTCATATGTGCATTTTTGTGGAACAGTTTCATTTCAATAATAACGTTTTTCGATCCTCAAAATCATTGTCACGTGGTTAATCCTAAAAATCTTAATTAACTGATAAAAATAGAAACGCTAACAATCAACTAAAGCACCAGCCTCTGCCATATGGACACATTGATACGCCGTAATCATTTTTTATTTAACTTGGCAAGTCAGTTAAGAACAAATTCTTATTTACAATGACGGCCTCGGAACACTGGGTTAACTGCCTTGTTCAGGGGCAGAAGGACAGATGTTACACCTTGTCAGCTCAGGGATTCGATCCAGCAACCTTTCGGTTACAAGTCCAACGCTCTAACCACTAGGCTACCTGCCGCCCATTGGCGGGCTAAATAGCCTAAATGAGCGCATGGTACTCAGAGATGGTACTCAGAAATAGGCCTACTGTGAGGACCTTTTAGGAGGTCATTCGCAATGGATGTTAAAAAAACAGACTTCGTTGACTTTGTGAGGTGAAGAAATAATGAGTGAGAATCTCAGCTTATTAGTGGTGGATGTGGTGACTAAGCCAATCAGAAATCAAACATCCCAAAATGGGCACGTTCCTACATTTGTGAGCAGTAGGCAAGGTAGGCTATGCGTGGTCAGGGGCGTGCACTCATTATTCATCATTAACCAGACAGAGAAACCAGACTCATGCTCATATGGAGCTCTACAAACAAAAGACAAGGAGAAAATGGACAACTCGTAAATGATGGTACGAATAAATAAACCAAAACTCACGTTGTCACAAGTGTAGCAGGTTGTGAACTGTGCAAACAACGTTTCCACTCCGAGAACATTACAATGACTGTAGGCCTAATTAATAATACAAATAAATTAACAAAAATGTATGTAACCAAATGACAGGGATTAACAGTACATTTACGACTGGTGACATATGAATTGATCAAAAGCAATAAAAGCAATAAAAGCAATAAAAGGGCTAAAAATTCACATGAAACAACAAATGCGCAAGAATTGGCGGGAGACAGCGGAGTGGATTCTGGAGAGCTGAGCTCATGATTCTGCAACGAGACCCGCCTATAGGCTATCTTCGCCACACACCCCTCTTCTTCTTGGGTCAACATTTTAAATTATACTCAAGACACATTATCTTCTCTGCAACTCAATAATCAGCTAGGCCTTTTGCCACGCGTGCTGCCTATGAAAGACTTCCTCACATGCCATTCTCTCCTGTTAATTAATTTTCCTACCAACTTTCTTTCGTTGTCCAGAAGCCAAATGCTAGAGCTGTCGCCAACAAAAAAATTATAATATTGGTCAACCAATAGTCTTCTGTTGTTTTCGACCAATCAACTGGTCGAAATTTTTAAACGTGTATTTTTCTCAAAAATAAACACCCTATATGTTTGAATAAAATCAACAATTAGTAGGCTACTGAGATTGGCTGATGCTTTAAGCACTGCGATGACAAATTTAAACACACAAATTACGAAAGAGGGAGCCAGAGATTAATATAGCCTAACCAGATTTATTTTTAATAACCTGTTCCCAAACCTCCTCCTTCCACTGCTGGTGGCCTTCACAGATTCTGCCAAGTTATCTTACCATTTCTACCTATCTACGTGCCAGTTATGAACATATGAACATTTCCCGTTGAACAATTTTAATTTATTTTATAATAAAGTCTTCGTATATCATTGTCATGTGATTATTAAAAAATATATGTAAATCTAAATGAGAATTATACAAATCTAAAAGTAACTTCTATTGCCATTGCCAACTAAAAATAGCTTACACTTGTAAATGGAATGAAATAACCAAAATGTGTTTCTCACAAGTGTAGCCTAGGTTAATTTATGTATTTATTATGGATCCCCATTAGCTGCTGCCTCTTCCTGGGGTTTGGCTAAATGAAGGCAGTTTTACAATTTTTAAAACATTAGAATACATTCATTACAGAATTCACAGCACACTAAGTGTGTGCCCTCAGGCCCATACTCCACTACCACATATCTACAACACAAAATACATGTGTACGTGTGTGTATAGTGTGTATTTTATCATGTGTGTGTATGCATGTGTCTGTGCCTATGTTTGTGTTACTTCACAGTCCCTGCTGTTCTATAAGGTGTATTTTTTATCTGTTTTTAAAATCTGATTCTACTGCTTGCATCAGTTACCTGGTATGGAATAGAGTTCCATGTAGTCATGGCTCTATGTAGTACTGTGCGCCTCCCATAGTCTGTTCTGGAATTGGGGACTGTGAAGAGACCTCTGGTGGCATGTCTTGTGTGGTATGCATGGGTGTCTGAACTTTGTGCTAGTTTGAGGCAGAAGAGATTGACATCCATCTTATTGTTTGCTCTCTGTGTACATCCAAGGGCCATCCGTGCTGCCCTGTTCTGAGCCAATTGTAAGGTGCCACAACTGAACAGTAGACCAGGTAAGACAAAACTAGGGCCTGCCTTGTTGATAGTGCTGTTAAGAAGGTAGAGCAGCGCTTTATTACAGACAGACTTCTCCCCATCTTAGCTACTGTTGTATCAATATGTTTTAACCATGACAGTTTACAATCCAAGGTTACTCCAAGCAGTTTAGTTACCTCAACTTGCTTAATTTCCACATTATTTATTACAAGATTTAGTTGAGGTTTAGTGAATGATTTGTCCCAAATACAATGCTTTTAGTTTTTGAAATATTTAGGACTAACTTATTCCTTGCCACCCACTCTGAAACTAACTGCAGCTCTTTGTTAAGTGTTGCAGTCATTTCAGTTGCTGTAGTAGCTGTATAGTGTATAGTGTTGAGTCATCCGCATACATAGACATACCATCTTTACTCAGCCTAGACAGCAACCCTGGGGAATTCATGATTCTACCGGGATTATGTTGGAGAGGCTTCCAATATATAACTCCCTCTGAGTTGTCTTATTTTTTACCCCTTTATCTCCCCAATTGGTAGTTATAGTCTTGTCCCACCGCTGCAACTCCCGTACAGACTCGGGAGAGGCGAAGGTCTAGAGCCATGCGTCCTCCAAAACACAAAACGCACTGCTTCTTGACACAATGCCCGCTTAACCCGGAAGCACCAATGTGTCGGAGGAAACACCGTACAACTGGTGACAGTGTCAGCATTGCGCCCGGCCTGCCACAGGAGTCGCTAGAGCGCGATGGGACAAGGACATCCCGGCTGCCCAAACCCTCCCCTAACCCGGACGACGCTGGGCCAATTGTGCGCAGCCTCATTGGTCTCCCCGTCTCAGCCGGCTGCGACACAGCCTGGGATCAAACCCGGATCTGTAGAGACGCCTTAGACCACTGTGCCACTCGGAAGGCCCCTCTGTGTTCTGTTAGACAGGTAACTCTTTATCCACAATATAGCAGGGGGTGTAAAGCCATAACACAAGTTATTCCAGCAGCAGACTATAATCAATAATGTCAAAACCACACTGAAGTCTAAAAGCCCCCCCACAATATTTGTATTATCAATTTCTCTCAGCCAACCATCAGTGCTGTGCTTGTTCCCTATGAGCATGCTGTAAGTCTGTTGTCAATTTATTTGTTATAAAATAGCATTGTATCTAGGTTGTGCACTCTGCAAACAACATATCCACTCTGACAATGAGAACTGTAAAATATTAATAATAATAATAATATATTGAATGCATCAACAGAAATTACAGTAACCAAATAAACATTGTAGATGAGAAATTATGGGAATGAACAGTACATCTACTACTGGTGATACTGGTGAACCATCCCCACAGTCTCCACAATGGATTAGTCCACTGAGACGGGTCTCCACAATGGATTAGTCCACTGAGACGGGTCTCCACAATGGATTAGTCCACTGAGACAGGTCTCCACAATGGATTAGTCCACTGAGACAGGTCTCCACAATGGATTAGTCCACTGAGACGGGTCTCCACAATGGATTAGTCCACTGAGACAGGTCTCCACAATGGATTAGTCCACTCAGACAGGTCTCCACAATGGATTAGTCCACTCAGACGGGTCTCCACAATGGATTAGTCCACTCAGACAGGCGTCCACAATGGATTAGTCCACTGAGACAGGTCTCCACAATGGATTAGTCCACTGAGACGGGTCTCCACAATGGATTAGTCCACTGAGACAGGTCTCCACAATGGATTAGTCCACTGAGACAGGTCTCCACAATGGACTAGTCCACTGAGACAGGTCTCCACAATGGATTAGTCCACTCAGACAGGTCTCCACAATGGATTAGTCCACTCAGACGGGTCTCCACAATGGATTAGTCCACTGAGACAGGTCTCCACAATGGATTAGTCCACTCAGACAGGTGTCCACAATGGATTAGTCCACTGAGACAGGTCTCCACAATGGATTAGTCCACTGAGACAGGCCTCCACAATGGACTAGTCCACTGAGACAGGTCTCCACAATGGATTAGTCCACTCAGACAGGTCTCCACAATGGATTAGTCCACTCAGACAGGTTTCCACAATGGATTAGTCCACTCAGACAGGTCTCCACAATGGATTAGTCCACTGAGACAGGCATCACTCAAGACAGGCGTCAATCAAGACATGTGCCATACATTTTGTATAATTTTTTTGTTGTTGCAACTGCTCGACTAAAAAGTTACTGGTCGACCAACAGCCAATCGACCAGTCAACTACATGGGGTCAGCCCTACCAAATGAGCAACCCATCCTAGTCGTTGCATCCTTAGATCCACCATCTTTCTCTAACATCTACCGTGCTGTTTAGAATGGTGGTTTTCCCTGCCAATTACATTTTGGCAAATGTTTGAAAATGACGTTTCATTGGCTGCTTCATTACAGGAGTTGCATGTTTTTGTTCAGATTAATTACCATAATATACATGTGATTTCTGTCATTGTGATCACTGTGGGTGGATGCACTAATGGGTTACACACCCGATGAATACGTGTCTGGTACATTTCTCAAATGGCCGGTAAATTAAAAATGTTCTCGTCATGTTGTCCAGCGCCACATTTTCCTAAGGGATGTACCAGAATGTAGTTGGTGTTACTAGAGAAAATAGAGGGAGTCCCTAGACACACACCTCTCTGTAGTAGTGTCTCAGAGAGCAGACTAAACAGATGACAAGCCAACTGGTCACAGCATGGTTGGACAGCATGACTGACTCACAGAACCTGGCCTTGGACTTCAGCACTTCTGTCCGTCTGGTCGGACAAGCTCACCTTTTGGGGATACCACAGAGAATATGGTCTAGGCCAGAACTAACCTCTCACAAGGTAAGAGGACATAGAGGAATTTTCCATTAAAACTCTGATTTGGCAGACACTACACAGGCCGATGAGTGATTGTCACCAAGAAGAAGCAGAAGCAGCACTGTCAGGTAGGGCAAGAGATAACAAGGCACAGAGGTGGGCCAGCACACGTTGTGACACCTGACGGGACTAGCCATGGGTTTATTTACAGATGTAAAAGGAATAACACAGGAAACAAATGATCCTGGATCAGAACCAGGGCCACACACACAGATTGTTGAGAGTGAGACCACAGAGAAATGCACTCATGGCCCAGCTTCCAGTTTCCACTCTGGCATCTCTGCCACGAGAACAGAAAGACACACAGGATTGTTTGATCCTGGCACACACACACACACACACACACACACACAGGGAGAGATGTTTAACACACACAAACAACGAGTCAAGAAGCACACACATCATGCACTACAACAAATGATGCTGAGGGCACTGACACCCAATGACAGCATCGTTTCACCTAAAGATTAACAAGCAGTCAAAGGACATAACTGAGATAAACTGGAATAACATTCTTTCAACACTTCTGTAAAATAACTTCTACAGATATTGATGATTTAGCCTATTTCAACATCGACCTGCCACTGTAATATCAAAACACACAACCCTAGAGATCAAAACAAGACATCAACAATAATGTTCTGAAGTCAGGAAGCTGTTCAAATACACATCTTTCAGTCCTTGACAGCTGAGCATTCATTCAATACACAAAGAGGACTAAGAGATGATGCTGCCTCTGATGGGAAGATTCCTCCTGAATTGAGAGTAAATGGCCTGTACTGATCCACTGGTCCTATTCACAAGCAGAACGATCAGACAGCAGTGCAGTCTATTCCCTCTGCAGTCCTGTAGGCCCGTATCCTTCTCCCTCCCTGTGACAGTTTTATGGCTGCATTGTTTGAGCTGCCTACCATTCAAGCACACAACAGTTTATAACTCACGCACACAAAGGTAGGCCTACACGTGGTTTCAGGCTTTATCGGGTTAAATCATTGTAGTTTGAGTGCCGTCCACTTTCTCTATAGCGCATATTTTAATGGCTGTTAATACAGGGTCTTTACTTTGTGTCGAGGTATGCAGTTATGAATAAAAGGCACAATGACATTAATTGTCCCACTTACTTTGCGATAGCTAGACGCCTGTGTTGTCAATACTGCTTGGGCCATGAATGATTTTCAGTGTTAAGTAATACTGTTATAACACGGCATAGTTATTAAACCATATATAGACAACATTTACATATCCTAATTATTATGACTGTCGTGATTGATTGCACAAATTCCCACACGGGTTATAACGCCAGCCAGTAGTCACAAAACCAGCGATAAATCCCTATTATAAACCGGATAATCCGAAATTCGCAGATTAGGCTCACATCAATAGAATAATCCAGAAAGGATTCGGGCTGTTAACGATTCTCTTTTAACACGCATCTGAAATTGCTGATTGCCTTGTTAAATCTAAACAACACCAGGTTAAATGAGAACAACGCAATGGCCACTTCAGTTATTGCTGGTTAGAGAACGGTAAACAAAAATTACATTTAATTTTTGACAAAGCGCTTTGGGAAAGTGATTTAGCTTAAACCCACATCCACAGCAATGGTTTAAGCGAGTTACATTCCAACATTATTAAACAGAACAGAGATGGTTTGACAAAAATGGGCACATAAGCTTTAGACACCATTTTGAAAAACCACTCTGTTCTTTACTGCGCTGCGTGGAATGAAAAATGCGTGACTAGCGAGTTATTGAAAACTAGCTAGGCACTAGACAATTCCAACGCGATCATACTGTATCCCATCACGTTTACCAACATAGTTGCATCAGTCACACACTGTCCCTTCTCTTACAATCTGGCAATCGATAACTAGATTGACTAGCTATTTTATCTCAAACGATGGAGGAAATGCATTAAATTTCGTCACACCAAGTAGCTAGCTATCAAGTCCATCACTGAAATGTTATTTTTGTCCACCAACTATGCTAGCTAGCTCGCTAATGCTAGCTATCCTCCATCATCATTGTATTTTCCGAGTACCATGCCATATCCGTGTCGGACAATTGACAGGAAAAGGGGGAAAGAGTATAGATGACACAACAACAATATTTAGCGGGTGATCCTTACCAATGTCTGATTGACAAATGTGGCTCTCTAAATTCCTTATTTTGTTCAGGTATCTTCAAACTCGCTGGCACTGGCAATGTAAACGGTGTCGGCGCTCTAGCTTCTCACTACAGCGATTTCGAGCTTGCAGCGGCGTTGGGAACACCGCGGAATGGGGGATGGGGATGCCGAGAGAGGGAGGGATGGGGGAGCGAGGGGCCAGCAGCAGGCAAACATTGGACGTTGATGGGCTTTTCAGGCTCGCAAAATTACACCGCCTCTAGAACTACAACTTCAGCTTTAAAGTGAGTATAACTATATTAGTTTGGAAGTAACTAATTTTGAAGACAAGTTCAACCTGCCTCTCTCGCACCGGACATTTCTGATCCCCAGCCCCATGGGCACCCCTACAATTAACACATACCACTACTTTCCCCAATGCTACACATTCCTTTGTCTCATGCCCTTCTGCACACTTCTCACACCTAGGATCCTCCCTCTTACACATTACTGCCACATGCCCATAAACTTGACACTTGTCACAACATAATGTATTCGGCACAAAAGCTCATATGGGCTAACTTATATATCCAAACAATTATCACAAGACCACTTCTGGTTAACTTTACCGATTCCACAACACCCAACTCTGTTTTCATCCACCCAGAAACCACAAATAGGTCAGTCAAAAGGCAAGGGTCTACTTTTTCCAAAAACTTCACTCCTACTGTCATAGACTCATCTTTATCCTGACCCCTGGTGCAAGCCTCGGGCTTCGAGCACTTCACCACACCTACCACCTCCGATACTTCGATATCATTCACTTCCATTTCTCCTCCTTTCTTCAGCTCCCTCTGCTTACACTTTCTACCATTCTTCTTTCTTTTCTTCTTTAGCAAACCATCTCCCTTTTTTCCGCCATTTTTAACTGACTCAAGCTCACTCTCTTCCTCCCTCTCTCCCTTAGACCTCCTCTGCCTCACTTTTTTCCTCCATTCCTCCTCTGTATTCCAAATAT
Source organism: Salvelinus alpinus (assembly GCF_045679555.1). Lineage (NCBI taxonomy): Eukaryota > Metazoa > Chordata > Actinopteri > Salmoniformes > Salmonidae > Salvelinus > Salvelinus alpinus. Next base: position 31,737,840 of record NC_092106.1, on the reverse strand, counting down.
ACGTCTCCTTATGCTAATACTGCACTTCTCCTGACATACATCTTGTTCTTGCCTTCTCAAGGGATGCCATTTAACCGGCTGTCACAATCTCTGTACAATCAGCATGAACACCTCGGGATGTAGCGCTCAACAGTGCAACCCACTTATAAAGCAGCTGCTTCGTCTTGATGTTCTTCTTTTCCTGACCACGGTTCTTGCTTTCTTCTTCTTCCTTGGGTAGTTAGTTAGATAGCAGACACGTAATATACTGCCTGGCAAGTTTGATGTGTTAGTAGGCAACTAACGTTAGGTAACTAGCTAACATACCAAATAAAATTGGATTTGTCATATGCACCCAATACAACAGGTACCGTGAAATGTTTACTTACCAAGCCCTTAACCAACAATGCCGTTTTAAGAAAAGTAAGTGTTAAGTAAAAAATATAAGTAAAAAAATAAAAGTAACAAATAATGAAAGAGCAGCAGTAAAATAACAGTAGCGAGACTATATACAGGGGGTACCGGTACAGAGTCAATGTGCTGGGGCACCGGTTAGTCAAGGTAATTGAGGTAATATGTACATGTAGGTAGAGTTATTCAAATGACTATGGATAGATAATGAACAGATAGTTTCAGCAACGTAAAAGAGGGGGAGGGGGGGCAATGCAAATAGTCCGGGTAGCCATTTGATTAGCTGTTCAGGAGTCTTATGGCTTGGGGGTAGAAGCTGTTAAGAAGCCTTTTGGACCTAGACTTGGCGCTCCGGTACCACTTACCGAGTGGTAGCAGAGAGAACATTCAATGACTAGGGTGGCTGGAGTCTTTGACAATTTTTACGGCCTTCCTCTGACACCGCCTGGTATAGAGGTCCTGGATGGCAGGAAGCTTGGCCCCGGTAAATGTACTGGGTCGTATGCACTACCCTCTGTAGTGCCTTGCGGTCGGAGGCCGAGCAGTTGCTATACCAGGCAGTGATGCAACCAGTCAGGATGCTCTCAATGGTGCAGCTGTAGAACTTTTTGAGGATCTGAGGACCCATGCCAAATCTTTTCAGTCTCCAGTTACATATTGCTGTAATGCTATGCAGTTCGTAAGGATAGCGTAGCTAACAAATTGAAAACTTATTTGAAAGTCATTACTTTATTACATTGCTCCACATTTTTTTTTTTTTTTTCATAATTAGTTAAAGCAATGAATTTGGATCCGCTCTCGTCAGACTTTGGCTGCATATTTTCCGCCATTTTCTTCAAATCTGAAAACGTTTTCTGAAGAATTGCATTATGGGCCCTAAAAGCACGGAAATAGTGTCCACTGCATATATACTTCGTATTTTGGCGAATTTAGTATGACATCCAGGAACTTTTGGCATACTAACTATATCCATACTATGACCAATAAGCATAGTATATACTCAGTTCAGATCACAAATAGTACAGTTAGTGCAGTTACTATGAGTATTTGAACACAGCTTTTATCTACTGTATGTGAATGATGGAAGAATCTTACCCCAGCTGTAGGTCCATTTGAGTGTGTGTGGTCACTTAGGCCTGCACATCAACCAGTACTGGGACCATTGGAGACTTGGGATACTTGTCGAGTGCTGCTTGAACGTCTTTGGGGTTGCATCTATAAAGGTCAATTACAAAATGGAGGAAGTTGACAATCTGTGATTGAATTCAAAGTTGACACAAATGATTAACTAAGCAATACGATGCAACAAACTACTACACAGTTGAAAGACTGTGCCACACAGGCCAGTACAATAGCCTACACATGGAGAGGAACCTAAAGGCATATACAGTATCAACCAATACTACTCACCCGACAGACAGGGCAGGTGTGGACCAGTGCTGCCTTGGCTGCAGTCTTGTGGTTCACAGCTGCTCCCTTCTTGGCAGCCGCTGCCATGTCATCAGTCAACAAGTTCAACTTTAACTTGAGAGTGGAGCAATGACATAAACAGGTGGATAACTCCAGATCTGAATGGCAGGAGTGTGTATAAACTTTAGTTCCAGCTCATACCGGATTACAAATAATAGTCCATCGCTGTGATTCGGTATGTTGTTTATTTAAGTCAGGTGTTGGAGCTGGGCTGGGACAAAACCCTTCATACACTCCTGCTCTTCAGGACTTCCTGCAATGACTGACCAGACCAAAGGAGGAGAATAGTGTTCCAGGTTGAAACAGCTGACCTAGTTGAAAGGTGATAAGACTCGGGCACACCCATTGGTTCTGGAATAGAGAAGGTGCAAATAAATGTTGTAATTTGGCATCAATAACATGACAGTAATTCTACCTCAAAAACAAACCAATACCTCTGATTTTAAAACCCACCATAGTAGGTAGGACTAAATAAGGTTACATAACATTGCCTACAAGCTATAGCGGACTAAGGCACTGCATCTCAGTGCTTGTGGCATCACTACAGACACCCTGGTTTGATTCCAGGCTGTATCACAACCGGCCGTGATTGGAAGTCCCATAGGGCGGCACACAATTGGCCCAGCGTCGTCCGGGTTTGGCCAGGGTAGGCCGCCATTGTAAATAAGAATTTGTTCTTAACTGACTTGCCTAGTTAAATAAAGGTTAAATAAATAAATACAAAATAAAATACTATGGATCTGCTGTCAAGAGGGTAACAGCAAACATATCAATGTTTTCCCACAGTAAAGTAAGCACACTGTTGACTCAAGAGAGGATGATAATCAGTCCATCTCTGAAACCTCTCAAAAAGCCAGACTGAAATAATACAGCTATCTAGGGTAGCTACAAGTCAAGTAGCTAGTACTTGAATTAGGCTACCCACCCCCAAACCACAGACACAAACAGACATTATCAAGAACACCTAGCCCTAGCTTCATCATCTAAGTTAGCTATCTAGTTAACTAGCACTAACTAGACTGTTAGTGTGTAAAAGGCAAAGAAAGTGAAACTAGTTTTTTTTTTTCTTCTCATGCCTTTAAATGTCTAGACAAATAGATGGCTAATGTAGCCATCTAGCCAGGCTAATGCTGTTAACTAGCTAACCATGAGCTAGCTAGCTAGAAAACAGGCATTTTCAATTTAAAACTTGCCCAAGACAGTTCACACAATTGTCAATTTAAACAACTTTAGCCAATTTATTATTGACAAAATTTAGCTAACATTAGATAGTTAATCCAGAGATTCTTAAGTTTGCCTCGATTCTGCAGTCTTGTCCAGATCATAATGGCCCTGGTTAGTGATGTGAATCTTGAGACAGGCATTTGTAGCTTTGCATGATAGCCACATTAGCACCTAATTAGCATTTCATTTGGGGGGGGGGGGGGGGTAAATACAGGTGAAAATATTGATACAATTCACCTTGTCCTAGAGAGATTTACATGGTTATCAAAACGTCACGCCAGGGTGTTTCTAAAATCTACAATGGTGTTTCTAAGTGTTTCTAAAATCTACAATGGATAAAATGAATGGTGTAAAAACTATTTGAACCATTTCCATTTTTGACCGCTAGGTTTTATGGGTATTATGTCTCATACTGTGGTAGACTATATTACTAAGTAAGCTAGATCTCTTTAGGGTTTTCTAAAGCTAGCCAGCTTCAGTAAGCTTCTCATTCCAGCTCAGGTTTCATCCATACTGTTACGGTGGATATTGCTCTAGCAGGCTTGTAACTGTGTGTGCATGTCGCACATGGCTAGCATTGATGCTAAAACAATCCATGGGCAAGTCAGTGCCACATTTTAATTTGTTTCAAAATCTAAACTAAAGAATTATTGCAAATTCAACCAGTCAGACGAGGACGGTGAGGACCATCCTCCTCAGTGAAGTTCATAACAAATAAATAGTAAAACATTTAAAAAGTTATACTTTTTAGATAAAACTATACTAAATATAATCACGTCACCAAATAATTGATTAAAACACACTGTTTCTCAAACAAGGTCTACAGTAGCCTCAACAGCAATCTGTAGTGTAGCACCGTGGTGTAGCCGGAGGACAGTTAGCTTCCGTCCTCCTCTGGGTACATTGACTTCAATACAAAACCTAGGAGGCTCATAGTTCTCAACCCCTTCCATAGACTTACACAGTAATTATGACAACTTCCGGAGGATGTCCTCCAGCCTATCAGAGCTCTTGAAGCATGAACTGACATGTTGTTTACCCAATCAAAGGATCAGAGAATTAATCTAGTACTGAAAGCATAAGCTACAGCTAGCTAGCACTGCAGTGCATAACATGTGGTGAGTAGTTGACTCAAAGAGAGAGAAAGACAATAGTTGAACAGTTTTGAACAAATTAATTTCTTCCAAAATGATGGAGAAGCAACAGAGAAATAGAGAGAGAGATTGTCGTTTTTCTCCACTTTCAGTTTCACCTAATTAGCTAGCAAATGCAGCGAGGTAGTTTAGCCTACTGAAACACCTCACTCAAACAGAGGGATGCTATGTTAGCTAGATGGCTATGACTTAGCAACAGAACACTGGAACTCTTCCAAGTCAAGGTGTCCTTTTGGTATTGCCACAGGGACGCGCCGGTGTAACTGTTTACTGACTGTACACTGTAACCTTACTGCATTATTGTAGGGGGTTTACTAACGTGTTAGTTCTATTAGCTATGCTGACTATGACTAATTTGGTGACAACGATGTAGGATGTGTTTAGCGGTTTGGCTTGTAAAGTTTTTTTTGCCTGGTCACATACAGCTGATGTGTTGTGCATTGAAGTGGTGAGAGGAGGAGAGATCCGAGAAGGAATACAACTTGGCTGCTATGAAAGTGAACTGTGTTCATGTGTGATCAGGGGTGTATTCGTTTCGCTGATTCTGTTGAAAAACATTTCTTAAATTAAAGCAAACGGAAACAAAACGGGGAAAAACATAAATTAATTTGTCCAATAGAAACTCTCGTTGGCAACTGTTGGACTAGTGATTACAACCTAGATCAGCTGGACACAGGCAAAAGTGTGCAAGGCGGTATTGAATGTCACTGTTTGTCCATGTGTCACTGTCTGTCACCTCAAATGTGTCTCTCGACCTGTGTGCACCTACGTTGTAAACTTTCATTCATGGCTAGGTTGTAGCAACCTCATGATGGGTATAGGGAAAAGTAGAGTATCATGTAGTAGCCTAAACCGATCAATGTTACATTGAACTGGGTGAATGGATTATGAATGACAGTCATCCAATATGCTGTAATAGCAATAAGGCCATGCAGGCCTCCCTAGTGGCTCAGTGGTCTAAGGCACAGCATCGTAGTGCTAGCTGTGTCACTAGAGATCCTGGTTTGAGTCCAGGCTCTGTCGCAGCCGGCCGTGACCGGGAGAGCCACGGGGCGGCGCACAATTGGCCCAGCGTCGTCTGAGTTAGGGGAGGGTTTGGCCGGCAGGGATGTTCTTGTCCCATTGTGCACTAGCGACTCTTGTGGCGGACCGCACGCAATGCACGCTGACACGGTTGCCAGGTGTACGGTGTTTCCTCCGACACATTGGTGCGTCTGGCTTCCGGGTTAAGGGAGCAGTGTGACAAGAAGCAGTGCGGCTTGACTGGGTTGTGTTTCGGAGGACGCACGGCTCTCAACCTTCGCCTCTCCCGAGACCGTACTGGAGTTGCAGCGATGGGACAAGACTGTAACTACCAATTAGATACCACGAAATTGGGGAGAAAAAGGGGATTTCTTTTTTTAATAACAAATGTAGAAATAACGCCATGCTCATGAAAAAAATAAATGATCCTCCTTCATCTTAAATGGCACTGACCGCCACTGAATTCAACAGACTATTGTGTGAAATAGACTTTCAGTGTGCTTTGGTGTGGTTACCTTTTCCCCACTCCTTTAAAATTATTTATTATTAAGTCAAAAGTTTTAGTGTGCGTGAGTTTTATATGCATTTGACATTACCAAAAGTAATGTAATGTGATAGGAATTAACATAAAATACACGCAAAACAAATTTGATTAATAAAACATTTAATCAGTTGTCTTCCTCAAGTAAAGTGGAGGAGGATGCAATCTTTGCAAGAAGGAGGGAATCTGATTTCGTTGTTCCTCAGCTCGCGGTTCAGACACTTCATTGACAATCTACAAATCATCTTGCGCCATAAATAACTACTCATTATTTTTTGTAGATCAGTCACCATTTACCCACAACATCATAGCTTTGGTTGTCTCGAACACAGCTTATTATTTGTGTGAGGGCAACCATTTTGGGGACCATGCAGTCTACCCCATTTGCTCTTATGTCCTGACCAACTTAACATGCATGTTGTTTTTGCTGTTGACTTTACATTAAAAAGAGCAGGTTTCTTTTGGCCTAGGCTACGACCAAAAAGTAGCCTGTGGTTAACAAATAGTCTGTTTAATTCGAGAATTCTACAACACGTTCTGGACCTTCTTTAATTCCTGCGTTTATGGATTACTGAGGTCAATACAAGAATAAATGTTTTTCTATGAGTCAGGTAATTCTTTCACATGAAATGATTGGATGGAAACCTGGTTATTGTTCCTTTTTAAATTGACAGTGGTTGTCATGGTAATGTCAGGTCATGTGCAAAAACACCACTTCAGAGCAAATAAATCTGATCTGAGCATCCAGAAAGAGGTTGCATATTGAAGATTGGGTTTGTATCAGGATTCAGATCCACAATGGCTGCGTTTAATACCTAATGTGTAAACAGCAAAAAAACACATGGGGAATCTGATGTTGTATTAACTTCCTGTTTAATACCACTTCCATAAGGCTGCGTTTACACAGGCTGCCCAATTCTTATATTTTTTTCAGTAATTGGTATTTTGACCAATCAGCTCTGAAAAAGATCTGATGTGAAAAAATATTATGTGATTGGTAAAAGGCCAAGTAGAGGAAAAAATATCAGAATTGGGCTGCCTGTGTAAACGCAGCCTTATGGAAGTGGTATTAAACAGGAAGTTAATACAACATCAGATTCCCCATGTGTTTTTTTGCTGTTTACACATTAGGTATTAGATCAGATTGATATCAGATATGCAAATAATTGGCAAAATATCTGAATTAGGCTGCCTGTGTAAAGGCAGCCGTTGTTACACAGTAGTTGAATTTATTTATATGCTGCACCACCTAGCGTATGAGGTATGACATGAGAAGTATTGCTATTGCGTGTGTCACTTCCTCCCTCTGGTGGATGTCAGCATTCATTTCAGAAATACATTTTCAAACAGGGAATCTGAGTGCTAAACAATAGTGTGTGTGTGTTGTTTGTGTGTGTGTGTTGTTTGTGTGTGTGTGTGTGTGTTGTTTGTGTGTGTGAAGAAATACAAGCCTGTTTAGACTATTGAGGTGCACCACGAGTCTGCTGTTGAATGTAGTGATGAATGTAGTCTGATACAGGAGCAGGTCTGTTGCTGCTTTGATGCAGAGTCTCCTCTAGAGGGCGATGTGACTCCACAGCACCTCAGACGGACAGACACATCTCCCTGGGGACCACCCTCTCAGTGAAGCCCGGAGGTTTGCATGGCATCAGTAACACTGACACACTCACAGCTGAGCATGCCCATGTGGGTGGGAGAGTTAGTCTTGACAAAGAACAGGTGTTCTCTCTCATAGTTTAAAGGGGCTCCCGAGTGGCGCAGTGGTCTAAGGCACTGTGTCTCAGTGCTAGAGGCATCACTACAGACTCTGGTTTGATTCCAGGCTGTATCACAACCGGCCATGATTGGGAGTCCCATAGGGCGGTGCACAATTGGGTTAGGGTTTGGCCGGGGTAGGCCGTCATTGTAAATAAGAATTTGTTCTTAACCTACTTGCCTAGTTAACTAAACATTTGAGTCAGGACTCCAGAGAACTGTTGACTATCAGGTAAATGTACTTCATAGGGGATAGTTGAAAAAGAAAGATCATGGATTTTCTCTGCTGTCCAGTTCTTTCATGACCATGCAGATGAAGGAGGCGAGACAAGGGAAGAAGCGTCCTTAGACTTTGTCTCCTTTCCTGACCAGTCTGTCTTTAGACAAGGGCAGATTTATCTAGCAGACACTCAGAGGAATCCCACAACCTCTGCACCTGTTGCACTGTGCTGCAATCCAGTAGTGAACTGCTACTCCACTCTGTGCACAAGGGGCACAGACGTATCTTCGTCTAGCCAAGGGGCACAGACGTATCTTCGTCTAGCCAAGGGGCACAGACGTATCTTCGTCTAGCCAAGGGGCACAGACGTATCTTCGTCTAGCCAAGGGGCACAGACGTATCTTCGTCTAGCCAAGGGGCACAGACGTATCTTCGTCTAGCCAAGGGGCACAGACGTATCTTCGTCTAGCCAACGGGCACAGACGTATCTTCGTCTAGCCAAGGGGCACAGACGTATCTTCGTCTAGCCAAGGGGCACAGACGTATCTTCGTCTAGCCTAGGGGCACAGACGTATCTTCGTCTAGCCAAGGAGCACAGACGTATCTTCGTCTAGCCAAGGGGCACAGACGTATCTTCGTCTAGCCAAGGGGCTCAGACGTATCTTCGTCTAGCCAAGGAGCACAGACGTATCTTCGTCTAGCCAAGGAGCACAGACGTATCTTCGTCTAGCCAAGGAGCACAGATGAGTGTGTGTTCTGTCTTTGTGCTGTGATCTTGCTTGGCTCCCGTCTGAAAAGTCAGTGTTGTTTCTGCTCATCATGGCATGGTAAATGTGACTGAGGCAAATGGAATGGGTGTTTCTATGGTGACCAGCTCATCATGGCATAGTAAATGTGACTGAGGCAAATGGAATGTGTGTTTCTATGGTGACCAGCTCATCATGGCATAGTAAATGTGACTGAGGCAAATGGAATGTGTGTTTCTATGGTGACCAGCTCACCATGGCATGGTAAATGTGACTGAGGCAAATGGAATGTGTGTTTCTATGGTGACCACCTCATCATGGCATGGTAAATGTGACTGAGGCAAATGGAATGTATGTTTCTATGGTGACCAGCTCATCATGTCTTCCACTCACGTCCCTCTTCTTGTCCCTCTCTTCTGGCTGACTGACACCCCAGGCACTTTGATCACTCTTCATGTTTGTACTGTTCTGTAGAGACTGGTAATGACAGTGTGGGGGAGAATGAGAGAGAGGCAGAAAAAGAGAAAAAACCCATCCCTGCCTTTGTTTTCTGTGAGCGTCATGGCTCACAGAAAGGGGAATCTGATGTCTGCCAACCCTCGGGACCACCACAGTCTCTCTCTGACTTCTAAAAGTCCTCCAGCGGTCTCACACACACACACACACACACACACACACACACACACACACACACACACACACACACACACACACACACACACACACACACACACACACACACACACACACACACACACACACACACACACCGCAGTGCTCTTAACCAGACATATACACCAAGCTACCAATGGAAAAGTAGAGGGGGAAAGACAAAGTGGGAAACCTAAGGATGAGAAGAGAGGGAAAACTTGAGAGGGGTGGGAGAGGAGAGAGAAAATAAAGGACAAGGAGAGGCAGAGATGGTGAGAGAA